>NC_088921.1:27695000-27737500 GCF_038396675.1 Hydra vulgaris | reverse complement strand
CACATACTAAAACAATTAAGCCCCTATGAAATAAGTCTCTGCGTAACAAGATTGTTGAAATTGCTAATCACGTAACTCCTGCATACCAACAGAACGGAACTGTACCACAATTATCTTCTCAGCGCTAGTAACTGCATCTAATTCTTAAACTGCTTAAAAACTTAAGAATCTCATAAAAGTTTAAAACCTCTTTATCACCATGCTCTCCGCAACTCTACCCGAAGTACTTAAAGCAGTAAAGTATCAATTAAAAATGCAGGAAAAGCATTTCCAAAACAAAATCAACGACTTGTAAAGAGAATTTAGGGTAACGTATTTATTAACAGCACAATAAATCAATAAGTGGAGCATCTTACTAGAAAATTTTTGTTAGACTAAAAAATAAAGTTTTCAATGCTATTAACGACGACTCAAAAGACAGCTGAATCTTATGAGTTGTTGAGTCGTCGAAGTGCATCATCAATTTAGTCTGGATTCGTTAATATGGCTCTGCGCCCGTGCATATTTAAAGCCGGCTCAAGTCATAAGGCCACAGCCGGCTTCAAACTACGGGCCTGCAGTTCTGAAGCCAGATCTCTAACAAATACACCATGGCTGTGTAAACAAATTCGAAGGGATATAAACCCGGGAGGATATGACGCTAGCCCAGCAACTTAAGTTTACAAAACTCAACAAGGAGAGGGGGAAAAAATAAAAACGGACTAAAACAAACCATTCTCCTAAATGAACCTGTTCGTTTTATTGTCCATTTGCTGTCCAATTTATTATGATGTATTGACGCTATCAAATATATCGGAAAAAATATTTTGTTTTAAGCAACTCTACTAAAAAAATATTTTGCTTTAAGCAACTCTACTAAAAAAATATTTTGCTTTAAGCTACTTTTAAACAACGAAAATATCGAGCAAAAAAAATAACCAGTCCGCTGATATTTACGTTTTTGGATAATACTTTCTCAACTAATGTTAGCACCACTAATCCTACCACTAAAATCAGCACCAGCGGTAAAAGTAGCGGTAAATATTAGCCAACTAAACTTTAAAAAAGTTAAATAATTTTTGGCGTTGTAACATTTTTGCTTAAGATATTCTTTTATCTCTGATTAAGTACCTATTTGATGATATAAACTATATGGTGTTTTATGAGACAACAGCATCACTCACCAAATAGAAGGCAGCTTCAATAAATTAAGATGATTTTATTTTTGCAGGCACTAAATACATAGAAGTAGACAGGTGTTGGATAAAGACAGTAGGTTATGTTTCCAAAAACTGGCCTAACGAAGCAGTTTTTCAGGGATGTTTAGAATTGTCTTGGCACTTTCACGACCGGAAATGTAGCAATTGGTGTCAATTAAGTATGAGGATACGCTATATATGGACAAAAGCAGAATACGCGGAACTATCCACGTACATAGATGCGTTTTATTAGAAAAATTATTCATTACAACTACAACTGGTACTATCTTCCCAGTAGGCATTTCTAGTATTGTAAATACTCGGAGTATTGATCACGTATAACATACCGCCGTATATACCAGAAAAATACGCATTTAGTTTTAAGTTTCGAATTCGAGTTCAATACCACTTATTTATCAAAAATACGTATTATTTAATATTTGGTCAAAATCGACGATATCGTACCCGATTTTGATCAAATATCAACATATAATGGAAAAACGAAAATCTTTGCTTTAAAGCGCATGCTTAAACTGAAATAGCGAAAGCAAAATTTAAATTAAAAAGCATCTTTCTCTTGAGAAATTTAGTAAAAAGTTTGTCTGGAAGGAAAAGGAATAGTCAGGAATACATGAAAAGTTGTATGAAGAGATATCGTTCTGCTGATTCAGTATCACATATCTCCAATACAGTTACAGTACTTTTTTGTACTAAAAGAGTTACTAAAACTTTATCATAAAAATATTTATTACTACTTTTGAATTTATTTATTTAGTTTTTTGAAGTCCTAAATTAATATAATTCAAATATATTTTAAATCCTATCATTTCATACCTTGCTTATTTTATTATGTTGATTATTATTTTATTGACATTTCTGTTATGCTATTACCTTTTTTTTGTACTGTTTTAGAAAATTTAGAAAAATAAATTAAAATTTCGAGCCAACACTGACATTTTATTGTTGCTAAACGTTAAATTTTGTTTTAAGTATTGCAGTACTTCTATCTGTTTTTTGCTCTTTATTCAATAAGTATTTGATTTAAATTAAATATGATTATAATTTGATGTTTTATTACGAGATATATGTTTTTATATATGAATATATATATGAATCTTTTTAGATCTTTTCATGTTATTTTTAAATTTTTTGTTCACACAATTCAAGTTATATATGTTTATAGTTTGCATATATGTTTATATTATGTTCAAAGTTGAAAAGTTTTTGATAAATATATGTATGTGTTATGTAATTGTTTTATAAATGTGTCATTAAAATAGTATAAAATGTATCTATTGTGTATATAAATATTATATGAGGTGTTTATATATGTTATATAAAGTTAAACAAATGTATTGTATTTTATAGTTATTATATATGTTTATATTATGTTGTTTCCATGTTTTCAAAGTGTGTGACTTGGCAAACGTGTTGAGCAAGATTTTGTGTAAAGTTGTTATTTATGTTACTAATGTTGTTACATTTGGCTTACCTTTATGTTGGTGTCTATTGTTAAAAATTATAAGTGGTTTTGTTATTGAAACTCACTGCTTTTAATCATTCACTAAAAGCCACTTAAGAAAAATCATTTTGCCGTATATATACATTTTGTTTATATCTCAATTTGAATTTTTAGAACCATGATGTACCAATATGATTTGTTTTCTTAAAGCTAACATGAAATAACAATATTTAACAACGGCTACTCTCTTATCATGACATCTTATCTCTATCAGATATATTGATTTTCGATTCATATATGATGTTTTTCCTTGTATTTACTTATCCGTTACATTTTTTCATTTCAGATTTATCCTATGATGGATTTATGCGATATAAAAGAATGAATGCATGTAAATTTTTATGAATTTTTTAAAAACATCTGCTAATAATTAGTCCAGTCAATGTTCAAACTTCAATGTTGCATATGTCATTTTTAAGTAGTTTCTAGGCTTTTCTAAATGTGTTTCTTATTTACATGGTTTTACAAGCAAGGTCTGCAAGCAAATTTAAGCTGAAAATTTTTTTTAGCCTTTTAGGAGAATTGGCGTTATTCTTTGTTTAATTTAATTTGTTTAAATATAGTAGTTCTAACAAATAAATGTTTGTTTGTTCTTGGTTTTTTACTTATCTGTTTTCAGATTTTTATAAACTAGGAAACTCACCTAAGCAAGTTTTGTTTTATTTTTTAGTGCTATTGGAAAGAGCTGAAAGTTATTTTTTAGAGCGATTGAAAAGAACTAAAGTGTTTTTAGTTACTTCACACGGTGTAACTGATACTAGTTTGAGTAAGTTTACTATTTTGTTTTATTTTATATTGGATTTATTTTATATTTGATATATATTATATTAAATATATTTTATGTATATAACATGGAAAACTGACTGTAATTTGTTGATTCGAAAGTTTATAAAATTAAATCTGCCTATATTTCAGTATATTTTATATTTCTCTGTATCTATATAAATATTCTTTCTTAAAAAAAATAACAGAATAGAAAAAATCAATAAATTCCTTTTGAAAGTAGTTGAAAAACAATGATGATGTTTTTTTCATATTTCATTGCGTAAAGTGTTATACCACTTTTTAAAGGTATGTCAATATATATATATATATATATATATATATATATATATATATATATATATATATATATATATATATATATATATATATATATATATATATATATATAATTACTTTAGAGTAAAATATACTGACTGAAATTGCTTCAATTTTTTATACAAAATTGTGCATTTATTATTTTTGTGCATTAAGGTAAAAATAATTTTGTGCATTGTAGTCTAGATTCTTTGTTAAATTAAAAATAGTTGATGTAAATAAATATTGTTTAATATTTTTGATTAACGTAAATAAATATCATTTAATATTTTTGATAGACTTATGTATAAAAACATATAAAAAGATATGGATTTCAATAAATCTTAAAGTTTAAATAAAGTCTTTGATTAGAAAAGATCACAATTTGTAAGACTCTTTTATGTTCATTTATTCAGTTGTAACAATAGTAAGATTACTTGTAATATGTTTAATGATAATAGTGAAACTGAAATAGATAGTATTAGGCTCAACGAAGTTATTAATGTAAATGCTAATAGGCAACTTGAAAATAGTTGTCAAATGAAAAAAATAGATCAAGGCAGGATGAAATTAATCGTTGTTGAAATGTAAGAAATGCTGCTTGGCGAGCAGAAAACTTACTTGACAGAATTCAGTTAATGTCTGTTAATTGGATTTTACTTTAGACACTTTAGAACAAAGCAAAGTTTTAGTTTAACTATTTATTGTAACAATTAACACTTTTAAATTTAAATTATTTTAATTTTTTTTATAATTTCTATTGTAAGTATGTTCTTTTTTTCATTTTTTTTTTTAGTTTGTCTTCCCTTTGTCATCTCTTGATTAGCTAGCTTACTGTTGAAACATGGTTTTAATTTTTGTAAATTTAGTATGATATGAAATTTACTCTATTTATCACCACTAAAATGATAATAATTATAAACTAACAATTAAAAACAAACATTTCCACTAAACCGGTATTAATTATAAACTAAAATACACGAACATTCCCACTAAACCGGCATTAATTATAAACTAAAATTAGGAGAAACGAATATTTCCACTAAAACGGAATTAATTATAAATAAATAAATTTATATTATTTATAAAACTTAAACTAGGATAAAACAAAGGATATAATTAAACGATATCAACTATAAACTATAAACTAAAATATACAGTAACCATAACTTAGAATCTCCAGAAAAAATGAATATTTCCACTATAACAATTAACTATTAATTGTAACGCATTTATTTGCCGGTAACGTCAACTAAATAATCACCCCAAAAACGTCAAAACACAATAATCAAAACAACGTACAGAACACTTGAAGGACACTTATCGTACACAGAACTGGACACTGAATCATATTCCCGCTCTGAAATTCACTTCTCAATACTGGACACCTGTCCGAATATGGTAATTTACCTTGCACTCTCTAGCACTTATGTAAAATATCTCTTCTCTTCCCTCAGAACTACAACGGCCTGATGTGTTCCAAATAAGTGGTGGAACTTTAATAGCTTCCACTGCAAAACAATAGCAAAAATAATTTTGTTTACTGGTAACATAATAAAACCAATTACTACTATTTATTTTCGTGTTTTTTTACTTTTGTTAACATGCTGCTTCGGAAACACTTTCCTTCTCTCTCTCTCTTTTTCTCTCTTTCTCTCTCTCTCTCACTCTCTCTCACTCTCTCTCACTCTCTCTCTCTCTCTCTCTCTCTCTCTTAGATGAGAGGGAGATTTAATAAAACTTATGTAATTACTGAGCTCCTACGTATTTCTTAATACCACAAATGATAATGATCATTTATAAGAAATATTTTACGAGTTGCTTGCTATTCTATGAAAAAGTTGCTCAAATTGCTTAATTATAATTGTCCCTTGATTGTTCAAATATTGTAATAAATAAAATCTTTTTAGTCCAAGTATTTAAGTTAATAAAATATCTTATTAAGTTGTGGTGTCATTTGCCTGTGTTGCTACATTGTGTTGTCTAGCCTTTTTATAATCTTTTTTAATTATTCTGTAGACACAGAATATATATTCTGTTATTATTCTAATTCTGCTAACAATAAAATGCAAATAGTACTTTTGTAATTAAAAGTTGTAATTTTTTTTTTCATATCTTTTTTTAGGCATTTGCAGGCTTTACTTGACTTTCCGTTTCTGGTACCTGTGTTGTGACAGATTTTAAAAAGAACTCAACTGATGTTAATACGGTCTTTATGTCGTTAACTATAAGCAAAGGCGTTGCTGATAGGGAGCCAAAGTTAAAATATTTATAAATAAATTTGTATTTAATTTTTTAGATAGTATATCAAGTTATTATTCTGGAAAGTTTTAAATGCGCATGTAATACCAGGAAAATATGGTATTGAATTTTCTCTGGTTATCGTGTTTTATACGTGTTTACAAGAGTTTCAAATGCGAGTTTGATACTCAGTAGGCGTCGTATTGTATACCTGACTTTATACGCATCTAATGCGTATTTCTAATGCGTGTTCGACACGATAAAATGGCTAACATACATACCACAACGACACGTAATTAAACAAGTTTCTAATGCGCATTTACAACTAAATTTGCCGACTGGGTTTTTTATCAAATGCAAAAAGAAGTTTGCAAGGGTTATTATATATATTAATAATATACTATAATACATATAATTATATATATATTATAGTATATTAGCTAGAAACACTCCTTTTGTAAAAGTTGTTTACTCGCTGTCTAATAGTTAAAGAGATGATCAAAGAAAAGGATATCTGTGGGCGCATACTTAGCTCCTGAGCGCTTTACTAATGAAATCCTTTAATATAAACGCACTAAATTTCGCAGACAGGTTGCTAAGAATGTTAAATCAATAGCGTTAGTGTGCAAACCAATAACTATTTCAGCCTCAAATCATAACCCAAAGTCCATTCACTCCAATATCAAAAAAAGTAGAATGTAAAAGATTAAATACAAGTTTTAGAGGACCATGAAGGGAGACTTTGATGAAGAGATAATACGCCAAACTTTAAATGACTCAACGACGTCCATCCATTGCCACTCAAAATGTGTACAGCAGCGATTTCTACTCCATTTACACTTATTTTTCAGACTTTGCTTACTACAGGTTCAGAAGATTGTAAACATTTAAACATTACACTGATATTCAAAAAAAGCTCTAAACTAAAATCATCTGATTACTGATTAGTATCCCTTGCTAGTATCCCTTTCAAAATGATTGAACATTTTGTTCAAAATCAGATTACGAACCACTGCACTAACAGTCTCATACCAAAAAGCCAACATGGTTTCATTTTTAAGAGGTTGTGCTTATCAAACATTTTCGAGGCATTCGATCTGATGACAGAAGCTATGTATCACGTAAATTTACAACAAAGTTCCTCACAAATGATTCCTCCAACAAAATTAATCAAACTTCAGTACTATTACCTTACGATTTCGGAGAAGAAAAATATGTTTGAAAAATGTTACAATTTGCTATGGTTTTTTTATTAAAAAAATACTTTCATAAATATGATGATTGCTACACAACAATACGCTTTCAACAATTATTACCATTTTGTAATGTTTTGTTTGCACAATCATTAACAATTGCAACACTATAACTTCCTTGAAGATTAATTTAGCACGAAAGAATTCTTGAATGAATATGTATAAAGCCATAGCGCTAAACTAAAGAATTGTAGATACAAGAGAAGTAGTTTTTCAATGTGGAAAGAACTTTACACCACGTTTGTTTTACCCACCTTGAGTACGCGAGGTTACTATACCTCTATAACAGGGAGACACCCCTGGAAAAGGTGTGCTAAAAAACTGTGCCGCAAAAACAACTTCTGAATTTAAAGGACGGACCGCCGAGCAGTGAGTAGTTATGTTAGACCTCATGACACTCGAAAAGAGAAAAAAAAGAGGTAACTTAATTAATATTTTTAATCTAGGTTCCTGAAAACGTTCCACGTACTATTGAGTTGTCTATTATCAACAAAAAAACAACAGTATCTGAGTTTACAATAAAAAACTGTCAAAAATTGCGAGTATTGGAATGCATACAGATAGAGAATTTCTTCAGAAATTGTTTTTTTTATTTTATTATTTAACTGTGGAATACCCTGCCGCAAAAAGTAGTTAACTTTACTTTAGTTAACATGTTCAAAAATCGGGTTGATGAAAATTTGCATCATTAATAGAGAAGAACTAAAGATAACAAAAAAAATGTTTTAAATTTCAATAATAAAGTCAAAAATCCAAAGTGGTTACAATATGCACTTCATATCATTGAGGACCATTACAAACAAGTCTCTCGCCTGATGAAAGAAAAACTCAAATAATATAGGGTTTTCTTGTTACCACTGCTTTAAGGAATTTTTCACATACTGTTTCAGTCCTACACGAACCATAAAAAATTCTTTCTTCATGTTTTTTAATATATTTTTAAGATAGATACTTGCAGGGGAGGGCTGGAGCCGGCGAGCCGCTGGTTAAATTAACCCTAAAACCAAAAATAAGCCATTTTAATAGAATGTTTTTGCAAAATATGCACATCGCGCTGATGTGCCACACACTCGCAAACATATCATGTGCGCAACACAAAACACACATCATGTGCGTACGTAAAATACGAAGTGCATGGCTATTGCTTGTGAGTGAGTCACAAGTTGTGAAGCTTCGGCACACTGCACATGGTATCGCCCTGCTTTATTATTTCCTTCGTTACTTGTTACAATTTTATTATTTTTATAATTTGTTCGTTTTCTACAGATTATATAGGGAATGCAAATTTTAACGAAAATAAAAAAATCAGAATTCGGAAAATAAATCTTTTCGGAATTCGGAATTCCAAATCAATAATATTTAATTGTTTTATTTGTCTAGAATATGCTTTGAGGAAGCAGATATCGCTTAAAGCTGAGTCTTTAGGTCTCGATCGAACTTTAATACAAAAGTTACCAGCAGCTGAGAAGGCTCGCTCAGGCTCCACTCTCAATGGCGAAATCAAAATCAAAAATTAAATCTTGAATTAAAGCTCCGACTTATAAATTGTTGAATTGAGCCGGATGGTATGTTGTACAATGAATTCAATTGAATTTTGTTTTCCAACTTTTGCATTAATGTTAAGGGCTTAGTTATTGTTTTCTAATGCTTACTTACGTACAAAATATTGATGATGCTTATTTAAAAATTATTGATCTAAATAAATCAATACACACCGCTCCAGGGTTGGCACGAGTAGGTGTCACGTGAAGGGGGGCCATTTACTTTTTTGTTAAGTAACAAAAAAAAAAGGTCTTCTTTATTTGCCAACTGACTTGTCTAAAAAAGTTAATTTTGCCAACTAAATTAACACAAAAATTATTCATGAGGCTGGGGGGCTCATTCCTCTACCACATACCTCCTTCCCCCCTTCCTTCACGCCAGCCTTGCACCGCACTAATGCGGTGCAAGGCTGGCGCGAGTGCACTCGAATAAACAAAGACTGTTCCAAATCGTAAAATATTACAACAAATGAAATGAAGACATGACACTGTTAACTGCAATTTTGGAATGTTTCCTCTGTCTACTTATAGAATTTAGAACTTATAGAATGTCTTCTTATAGAATTAGAATGTAGAACATTTATATGTAAACAAACAAAAACACAATTTAAAAGTTGTACAGAGCACGAAAAAATCAATTTTAATTTCGGAATTCGCTGGTAAAATTATAGGAATTCGAAACTATATCATGAAAACGAATTCCGGAATTCTCGAATTTCGAATTTTGAGATGCAATCCCTAAGATTATATTTACTATAAAAACCTACTTTGTTTACTGAATTGACAATACAAAATACAATTAATTAGTCTAATTGCTAAGGTAAGTAATGTAAGTAAAATTAAATTTTTAGTTTACATAAACAAACAATTGTAAATTATTATTTGTAAATAATATAAATTCATTCATTTAAAAATTGTGTGAATATAATGGCAGTATTTAAGTTTTAGATTTTTTTAATTAAAAAATGAAGAGAGTGCAAGGAAATTTATTGTCCTTTGTAAATGTCACAAAAACAAAACTCAATGAAGAGATACTAGAGAAAAAAATAAATTCTGCAGATATTGAACCTATACAATCAGTTTCAAATAAAACATCAGCTTCATGTTCATCAGCATCATCTACAATATTATTGGAATCATGCACAGTACGCAATAGTCAACTACCAGATTGTTGGATAGAAAAACAAGTGAGTTTGTTCACAGAACAATATAAATGGTTAGTGGTAAAAGATGGCAAATTAGGTTGTAAAGACCGTTCAAAAATAAAAACCTTAGGAATAGAAAACAAAAAACATATTCACGTATCAAATGAGTGGATTTCATGTTCAATAATTCCTAATGGAACTAAAAAAGACACAAGGCAAGCTTCTCTACGCAAAAAAATTAAAGAACATTCCACTTCATGCTCACATTTAAAAATTCAAGAAACAATTATTCAATCTAACAAACAAGTTTTACCAAATGTAAAAAATAAATAACATTACTGTAAAAACTTTCAACACAGTTTATAGTCTTGTTAAACGAAACAGACCATTGTCTGATATAAAAGCAGCTTTGGAATTACAAGAAAAAAATGGTGTTAATATAGGAAATTGTTTACATTCCAGACGCACTGCCACTAGAATTGTCGAACATATTGCGATGCAGATTAAAAAAACTGTTTTTAAAAACATTATTAATCAAAATTCAAAAATTTGTATCATAATTGAAGAAGCTTCTACATTTGCTAAAAAAAGTACTTTGGTAATATATTTACAGTGTGAAGTACAGTCTGCAATTGAACCTCTCACGATTTTCGTAGATTTAAGAGAATTGACGTCAACAACTGCCGAAAATATTTTTATGACCTTAATAGACTGTCTTACTATGGATTTGATAAAAATTATTTACAAAGAAATCTCATTGGATTCTGTTCAGATGGTGCATCGACAATGTTAGGAAGAAAATCTGGAGTAGCCACAAAATTAACTGAAATGTTTCCAAATTTAATCGTGTGGCATTGTTTGAACCACCAATTGCAATTGGCACTAGATGATTCCATAAGCGACATTAAACAAGTAAATCATTTTAAAATGTTTTTAAACAACATATATGCGATATATCATCAGTCAAATAAAAACCAAGCCGAATTGGAAACTGTTTCTAGTGATTTGAACCTAGAAATAATAAAAATTGGTCGCGTTTTTGGACCTCGTTGAGCATCCTGTAGCTTACGAGCAGCTACTGCAGTGTGGAGAGCATACCCAACGTTGTATAAACATTTTATCCAGTCCAAATCAAATTTAGGAATGGCCAAAAGATTAGCTAATACATATTTTATTGAAGATTTAGCTTTAACGATAGATATCTTAAAATAATTTTCAGTGCTATCCAATGCGCTTCAATCAAGAAAAATTACCATATCTAAAGCTGATCAATTAATTAAGCGTTCAATAAGAGCTATAGAACTACACAAGAATAATAATTTTGGTATCTATGAAAAAAAAGTTCAAATTTTAATTTCATTAAATGAGTTCAAATGCATACCATTTGATTACAATAATAAATTTGTGTCTCTTCCCAGAGAGCAATTATTAGATAGTGTGGCAAAGAATGTGAAAGCAAGACTTTTATCGGCTAGTCATATAAATATGGATGAGGATAAGAATGAAAACAATGACACTGATGACTATAAAAATTTATGCAGCTCTTCGAGATTTTAGATCCTTCTACCTGGTTATTAGATAAAGTAATGTCACCATGGCTAGAAGATAAAGACATGGTTAGAAAATTATGCGAAATTTTAAAGTTTAAAGTAGATGTTAATAATTTTCGTGACTTTGTAGATGCAAACATACAGCTGAAAATGTTCAGTTACCTAATTCAATTTTAAGGACTAAAAAAATAGCAAGCACAATTGCAATAACAGTTCAGAAGCTGAGGGAGGTTTTAACCTTATGAATTTAATTGCATCAAAATTAAGAACTAGCCTTACTGTGGAACATATATCCAATCTAATGACAATAAATTTATTGGGGAAACCAATAGCAAATTTCGATGCCATTCCTTATGTTACATCTTGGAAGAACCAGAATCACAGGTTAGCAACTGAAACAAGGGTAAGAAGAGGGTACAATCATAATGTTTCTGCAAATGAACAATGCATATGGACTCTACAATTATTAATTAATTAATTAAACATATACATACCGTAATATGTTAAATTTGAAATTTATCAGTTTTATTGTGCAATAAATATTTTGTTTAGTTATTTTGCGCAATAAATGTTTTGTTTTGTTATGTATATTTTATACTGTACAAAAATTAATGAAGACAATGTACGCATTTACCAATTTTTTTTTTGAAATAATAGCAAGACGGTTGTTCAAAATTTGGCAGCCCACCCCTGGATACTTGTGTGACAGATATACATAAGTAGTGAATACCCTTAGCAAAGGTGTCTGATGCAATCCATCTTTATTGATAATTTTTAATAAAAAAGTAATTAAAATTTTTTATTCCTTTCAAAATTTGATAAATTTTTACAAATTTTAGATGTATGCATTTTTAAATTATTGATCACTTAAACTAAACTAAACTATACAAAGTGAATGTTTCGTTTTTTGATTCAACAAGGTTTTTGCGAATTGTTATTAGCTAAAACCACGGTTGCAAATTTTTGTAAGTCTATAATAACGTCTTTTAAATATTCGAAACATATACGCATGTTATTTTTAAACGACTACAGGGTGATTAGTAAGTTATGTTCATGCTTTAATTCAGTATTGATTAGATAAAAAAAATCATTTTATCTTTCGCGTGCTCCTGAGAAAACGGTTTGAACTTTGGTTGACAAGTTTACGGAGACCGGCAATGTTCAGGATTGAAAACAATCACGCGCTCTAGCTTTATTATTACAGAAAAAATTACTCAAAATGTTTAGAAAATGGTCGAAGAAACCGACAACTTATCAATTTGAAATAGGTATGAGCACAGACAGCAATTTTTGTACTATTCAAGAAGTAGACTTTCAATAATTTAGACCCAGTACAGTACAAGAGCTAATCGGAGATGGTTTTAAAAAAACAATAGAGTTTTGTGATCCTTTATGAGAGAATATTTGTACCGTTTTTAAATTAGATGAAGTTAATAGTTGTTATATTATAAATTTAGCTTAACTATCATAATTTGAAATAAAAACAAAGTACTTTTATTTAATTTTCTAATTTAGTTATAAATATACTTCCATAAATATGTCCCGCATAATTGCTAAGCCTCAAAGAGAAAGACAGACAACTCTAGACCACCATATTCAAAAGAATCGAGGGAGTTTCTGGTTTCAGCTGCTCCATTTGGATTACGAACGAAAAGCTTAGCTAATTTCAAGAAGTTCGGCACATTCTTGGCTACTATCACCATTTAGTTGACATACACACTGCACCACCATTAAAAGTTGTAATACAAATAATAGTGAAGGATTTGGAGCAGCTCTGGAATATAAATTTTAGCTTATCATCAGTAACCAGAGTTGGCAACACAAAAAAATTAAATAAACTTGTGGTTGAATATAAAACATGATTGAAGAGAAAATCAAGTATGGATTTTCTTATGCCGTTTAATATTCTTGACAAAAAAAGCAAAATGTGGAGCGAAGAACAAATATTTTATAATCATCAAATGCCTGCCAAGGCATGCCATTTTATAATCATCAAATGCCTGCAAATGCTAGCCAAATAATTGAGCATTCTGCTTATAGGAAACTGATACTAAAAAAACCTGGATCTTGATTATCCAGAGCAATTATATACAGAATCGAGCTCTCAAAATGATGACAACTCTGATGGTGTTGAGCCTTCGTTCAAACCACCCATAAAAAAGCTTAAATCGAAAGTGAGTAATAATACTTTTCAAACTAAAAGTTATTACTTTTTTTAAAAATATACTTACCTTGTTTTTACTTTAAGGCAATGTTAGTTGCTGTGATGTGCACAAAAGCTGGAATCTCTACACACAAAAGAACTAGAGTAACTCGCTCATTAAGTTATTTCCATTATGATATTCTCTGCTATTTTTAGAGCTGGTAAAAGGTTACAAGTCATAACTCTTTTTAATTCTAAGATAACTTTTGTCAATTGGAAAAGCTGTGATACCATATGATTACGGCATTTAGAAATCGAAACGTATGGTCATTGCCTTTCATTTAGAGGGACCAACATTTTGGTACATTGGCCTCAAAACACTACATACTAGTGGAACTTCTAAAAATCTAGCAGCTATGATAAAGGAAAAGTAGTTAAAGCATATTGTTGTCGATATAAAATCCCTTATCATATGCAACACCTGCTCTGTCAATACTGGTTCGTAAAGGTAATATCATTATTTATTTATAAATATGTATGTTGCAATAAATAGTTACATTTTGTTTTAGGTGGAGCTTATGATGGTTCTGGTGGAATAATAAGCATTTTAAAAACTGAGCTATTTAACAGACATGTTCTGTATTATGGGTGTAATGCTCACTTTTTAGATCTTAATTTAAAAAAAAAGTTGTATTTTTCTATTCACCAACGCCATCGAAATCACCTGCTCTAGCTGATTTTAAGTTTATAAAGAAACTAAAAGATAAGTACCCACAATTAAAAGAATCATATAACATCCTTCCCAAAACGCATCATCTTCCTCCTACTGTTAAAACTTGGAGAGATGATTATAGACTATTGACTAAGTTTATTTCATTAAACTTATTCTTTTTCAACATCAATGATATGTATGCATTATATATCCGTATTGTGTATGCATTTTTTTCTTCAGGTTATGCATTGTTTTCAGGCATTACTTAGATAAGAATATTTTACCCAAACTGGAGCTACCAACTAAACTGCAACAACTAAATCTTAATGGGCTACTTTCTAATTCCAGAAGAAAGCCAATCATTGAAATAAATAGCTAAGTTTATTAGCTTTCTTGGTCACATGCATGGTTTAAAATGAGGGAAGAACTCAGTTGGTGAATTTGAACGAGGCCACATGAGCCTGCATTACAGCCCAAGAAACTCTGACCAGACATATTCTTAATGTTGAAGCCACATTAAAAAATGTTTATAGAACGAATGAGGTTGCTGAGAGAGGACTCTGAGCAGACCGGGCTAAGTTTGATGATGATCTTGAGAAACTTTTCTTATCTGAAATGTTTATGAAAATATCAAATCAACAATACTCTAACTTTTTAAACTTTGTTTTATTATATTTATAGTTTTCATGTTTTAGAAAAGGTTTCACATAGTATTTAAAAATAAAGTTATGTCGACCTAACCTGCACCCAACTCAAGGAATGAAGTAATAGTATGATGTGCAATAGCGTAGCCACAAAAAATACGTTTACTAATTGCAATGTTGTTGCATTTTTAAAAAAAGCGAGAATTATATTATTATTTTACTAAAATAGTTTAGTTATTAAAACAGCTTTTTGTTACTTACGTACTTTGCATTGAGTTAATACAAATAATATAAGCTGATCTTTGTGAGACCCGGCAAATAATACTTTTAAGGAATCGTCCATAAACACCACAAAAAATATCAAAAGTTTTCCTTCGCAGAGCCTTAGATTAAATATCAAAATAGCTCATTAAGTTTAATGAAAGTTGGGCATCTTAAAAGCTTAAGATGTCCAACTTCTGTTTTTTAAAATAATTTAAGCGTTGAGTAATTTATGGACGATCCCTAAACAGTATCGCTATAATAATATTTGTTTCCAAATTTTAAAATACATTTCTTATTTCATAAGTATCCAGCTTAAAAGTAGAGTCTAGTAGTTTATTAGATATTATATTAAACAAAAGCTGATGTAAGTTCACCTGTTAAAAAATTGTACTTCAAATCTAATAAAAAAACTTAAACTCAAAAGTAATTAGAGTGTTTTGCTTTTGTTTTAATTAATTATTTTGATTGCTTTAGTTTCTATTACATTTCATCTTTATTTGTTTAGTTTAAGTTTATATACTATTTTAAATTTATATAGTTTAAAATAAGAAAAATTCTGCTTGTACGACAGCTATTGAAAAGGAAAACCGTGTTATTTTTGTCACCATTCAAATTAAAATTGTTTGAAGCGAAAAAAAAAAGTTGAATTGAATTTTTAAGATAACTAATAATTTTTGCGGATGAAATAAAAAAATCTAAATGACTTAATTTTTTAAATAACTTCACTCCTGACAAGACTGCAACCAATCACTAATTAGGATTAGGCTTAAGGCAGCTGAAGCAAGAGATTCAAGGTTTGAAGCGATCTCTGGAAATACTTCGCGCCATCGGTAAAGAAGGAGACGTGAGCTTTCTAGTTCCTATTTGGGTACTTAAAACCAAAAAAATTAAAACGATTGGATAATTATGCCCTTGACAATTATGACTCCAAACCCTTTAAACTATTGTTAATGTTTTGTGTCATTTTGGTAAAGTTTTTAGTTGATTCGGCCATTCGAACATCAAATTCGAACATCAGAAAAGAAAAATTGTTGTTAAAAAACAATTAAAATTGAGAATTTTAAATTTAATTTACAAACTATAAATTAATAAAAATTAATTATTTTATTATTATTTTATTAAACACCCTCTGTAAATGTGTTTACAAGGTAAAAATACATAAAAATAGTTTAAGATATTTAAAGAGAGAATAAAGTATATCACTTGGGAATGTTTTCTTCAAGAGTATTTTTAAAAATTGTTCGCTGTTGCTTTGCATTCCAACATTGAATTGCCTGGACTAAAATTTGATAAGTATCTTCAGGAATTATATTTTCTGAAATATTAATTTTCTTTTTTCACTTTTTATCCTGAATTAAGTTTTTCATATTTATTTTATGGATCTTACATAATTCCTTTATATCATCTAAAAATGAATATTTTAATGAACAATAGTTAAGCTGAGAATTGATGATTTCAAAAGTTACTTTATTATTTAATAGACGGATAAATAGGTTTATTTTATTTTGTTGTATGTAAGTCGATATCTCCCGAACTTTAAATAGAGAGTTTATATAGTTTTTGCTATACTTAGAGATATTAAAAAATGACTTAACTGCATTTCTTCCAAGTTTATTAAGTCTTTGCATTGTTGACTCTCTATTTTCACAGAGTTCCAGACCATGCGTTTGGGTCAGAACTGCTAAAGATGTATATAACTGAATAATTGAAGATGGATGTACAAACCGGATACCAATTGAATCAGAGTTTGCACTATTGTTTAGAAATTTGATACTCTATTGTTAATATTTGTTCTATTGAGTGAGGCAAAAATAGATTTTTGTTAACAATTAACAATTAACTAATTGCAAGATAACCCTAGACGACCATCAAATAATACCAAATGAAAAACTTAATCATCTAGGCTTTATTTGATCCCAAATAAAGCCTAGATGATTAAGTTTTTCATTTGGTATTATTTGATGGTCGTCTAGGGTTATCTTGCAATTAGTTAATTGTCTTTTCCCCGAAAGCAACAGTTCCGTTTTGACAGCATTGAGCATTATGCCGTTTAAGTTATTGTAAATATTACACGTTGTAATCAGCCTTTTAAGACCAGATAGAGTAGAGCTAAGAAGAATGATGTCGTCAGCATAAGCAACAACACCTGTGAAGTTTCCATGTATAGAAGTACCCACAACGTTATCATTTTTTATAGTTTCGAGTAACTTTTCGGTGTATATGTTATATAGGTAGGGGAACAGAATGGATCCTTGTCTCACTCCTTGCTTAAGAGCAAATGAAACTGATTTGGAACCTAGGTAAGAGACAGTTGCACTACTTTTGTGGTATAAAGAAGATATAGTGTTAACTATTTGGAGAGGTAAGTTTTTATCAAAGTAAAGTTTATTAAAGAGAATGTCCCAGTTGCAGCTGTCAAAAGCTTTTTCAGCATCTAAAGAACATAAATAAATACGCGAATTATTGTTGTTGTAATGCTTAATTGTTTCGCTTATAACAAATTCAGCATGCAAGGTCGAACTCTTACTATTGAAACCAAATTGAAGGGGATGTGTTTCTTTTATCTCAGGACTGATGAGTAAAATTAGGTATTCTAAAAGTTTCGTAAATATTGGAATAATACTGATACCTCGGTAGTTATTTGGGTCGGTAAGTGATTTTTTATACGATTTGAAAAGCGGTATAATAGTTGAAGTTGACATAGACGTAGGGGTCCATCCATGATTAATTGAAAAGTGAAAAAATTTTCTTATCCATTGCGTTAGTGCATCACACTGGGCATATTTTAAATGTTCTGCAGATATATTGAAATGATCTTGGCATTTATTCAATTTTAGGCAAGAAATAGCGACTTTTAAATTTTCATCAGTAATATTTATTTCATCAGGATTTTCACAAGGTGGAACTTGACGATAAATAGAACTATGATTTAACCTTTCAGTGTTTAATCGTTTTTCAAATATAGTAGCAAATTCTGCGGTAATCGATTCTTTATCCTTTTTATTGTTTATAGCAAAAAGTTTTGGATTTGAATTCTTTTTTATACACTTAAAAACATTCCAAAAGTTTTTTGGGTTAGAGTTTTTTAGTTTTTCAATTTTTATGTATTGTTGATATAGTTTATTGTTTTGGGCTGCTTTGACGGCTTTGCGGAAATTCTTTCGAGCAAAGAGGTATCGATTAAAGATAGAAGAGGTGGAGTCTTTTACGAATCCCGTTTCCCTCCATTTTTGAAAATAATGTGAAAGAATTTTTTTACTTTGAGTTAACTCGGGAGTCCACCAGGATTTTGAATAACCAGATCGTTTTTTTGACTTCAAGTGTTCTCTTAGAGCCCATGCTCCACTGTTAGTAATAGTAGTATAGGTTTGGTCAAGTTCATTTTCGAAATTACCAATAAGGTTAAGATTATTAAAACTTGTATTTAAGTGATCCTTATATAAGTTTATAAAGTCTAGATTATTCCAGAGATATCTTGGAATGCTAAAATACTCTGTTATTTTATTTATATTTTCTTGATAATATTGACCTTTCAGTCCAATTGAAATCGATAGCGGCAAGTGATCACTTACATTTTGAAAAGAAGGAGGAATAACGATACATTTATATACTAGAAGAGATGTATGCTTTGAAATAGCTATATGATCAATATACGATGAGTTTGGTAATGTAAGATGTCGATAAGTAATTACAGGACCAGACCCTTTAGTTACATCGACTAATTCTAATTCGTTTGATTCAATAAATTCAGATAAAATCAAAGAATAATTATTTCTCTTAGAGCCAGTTCTTTCTAATAGATCGTATATTCCGTGCGGAAATGACTGGAAATCTCCAAGTATAATTTCTTCGCCATTACCCTCATGACTATTTATAATTCCTTTAAGTATGTCTAATTGACTTTTGTATTTTTCCAATGATTTTTGATTGTTTCGTGAAGAGGTTAGATAAATGCCAACTACAATAATGTCGGTATAACCTTGTTGCAATTTTATTGCAAATATATTGTCATCTTCGTAAATAGATATAATATTTTGAAATTGATGTTTTCGTATGAAGAAGGCATTTCCACCAAAAGGTCGACCCTGTTCATGTTTATTTGCCTGGCTGAAATATAATGAGTGGGAGTTTTTACAGATGTTTTTGATTATAGAATATTCGAGTTTTGATACCCAGTGTTTGCACAAAAATGTAATGTCATGAGAAATTATTAGGGTCTCAGTATATTTAATATTTGTTTTAAGTTCTTGACAATTAAAGGTACACAAGCTAAACGTTTTTAGAAGATTTTCTTCCTTTAATATGTTATTTAAAGCCATTTTAATTAGGAATCTTTTTTCTGGTTCAAGTTAGATACAAAATGTTTCACATTAGAAAATATGCGTCCTTTTCGAAACGGTTTAATAATGATATTATTATCCCATAATGAAGGGTTGAAAATTTTATATTTTTCTGAAATACCTATAGAAACTCTATATGATCTATTAAATTCATTTTCTCTGTTTAATGTAATTGATATAGGTGTGATACCTAATTCAGTTTCCATATACCGTTGAAGCTGTTCTTCGTTGATTTGGTTGCTTACACCACCTATAAAAACTTCAAAATTACGAATTATTCGATTACCAGCAATAGTTTTATTCCTCGGAGTTTTTGTTCCAAATATAGGCTCAAATAATTTATGTATTTTTTCGAAGGGTAGAATAATTGTTTGGCGGGCAGGTTTATTATTTTTGCCAACTAAAATAAAACTATTTGAATTATTATCAATATTTGAGAGTTTTTCTTTAAATCCAAATTTTGATTGTTTAGTTTTATCTGTAGCCTGTTGTTTTTGAGCCGCAACCTTTGCATTTGTTTTGACATGATGTAATTGACTTTCTGTATAATTATTTGCCATCGGTTTTCCAAAAGGTTGTTGAAAACTATGTTTTACAACATTTGCGGCGAATTTGGAATTTTTATTTTCATTTAGCGTGTGATAATTAAAAAGCTTATTTTCATATTGGGCATTATAATCAGATTTTACGTTTTCAGTATTTGATACTTTAGGGATATTTTCAAGTAATTTACCGCAAGACTTATTGACGTTTTGTGTAGCTTCAGAGATTTTGAACACGTGTTTTTATGATGTGGATTTGAACTACTATTTATGTTTTGACTTGGTTGACTTTTAAGAAATAAAAGTTTATCGTTAGATACTTTTAGATCTTGAATAAGTTCATTTTGCATAATTATCTATTAACATAATTATCTTTTAGCATAATTATCTTTTAACAAACCTAATTCCACTTTTATTTCTATATTTTCGATCTGGATTGATTTTGAAATTCGTAATAAATCTTTTAATGATGAAATAAGAAACTTATCGTCCACGTGCGCAAGTTCTATATTCTTACAAGAGATTATGGTCTTTGAAATCTCTTTGTGCAACTGATTTTCGCATAAAGTTATCAAAAAAATAATTATATCTTCTAAACATTTGGTTGTTTTGTACCGTTTACGAAGATTTTTATCCAATGGGTTTTCTGAGTCTAACGTAATGTTAATCTCTCTGAATTGTTCACTGCTAAAGCTATCCAGTACTTCAAAAAACAAACGTTCACGGAGACTTCTTATTATGCTTTCTTTCACCATGTTTAAATTTTGTATTATAATATCTTTCGGGCGTGAACATATCTCTTCTAAATTCTTCAAAAAATTGCATTCGAATGTGCTCAAGTCTGAGTTCAGATATACAAATATCTCACAAAGGGTGCGTGGTGCCATGTCGTATTTAAGTGTTATTCAATGATTAGTTCCACTTTAACAATAATCTTCATTTTATAAATATTAGAGTTTAATAATTTTTTTTTTTTTTTCTTTTAAAACTCACGTCTTACTCAAGCAATGCGCAAAAGAAAAAGTTTTGAATGGGCGGTTATATATTCCATGCGGTCTTTCGAGTAGTTTTTTTAACAAAACTTTAGAGCAAAACAGGGTAGAATGAAACAGAGAATATTATGAAATAATGATGACAATGTTTATCTTTTTGAATATTCAACCTTTTGCAAATATTTTCAAATCATGTTGCAGAGAACTATTTTATGAACAAAGATGTAACATTTTAGAGAAGTTCATATATTACGTCACGTTCTGTGGGTCAGGAGTTTTGTGACGACTCGTACAGAACTTGTTGCTAAAGAGTTACGATGAGGAGGAGGTGGGGGACTGGGCGAATAGTTGTTCAAACACGGTCAAAAATTGCGTGACGTTATTTATGGACGACCCCTTAATAAAAAATAATTTCTATTCATTACTCTCGAGTCCTTAATACAAAGGGGGTGTGGTGGTGGGGACTTTAGTCCAGATCTAATAAACGGGGGGATGGGGGGAGGGAATTTTTTTATGTTACAATATAAGCATTTTATAAAAAATTTCACTTTATAAATTCAAACTAGTATTTTTTACAAAACTATTTAAAGCTAGCGTGGCTTGCGGTCAAATGCGCATTTTCTAACAGCTGTTTTATAATAATTTCAATTGGATTTAATAGGTATTGTGGTTTATTCTCCTCCGGCTAGTTGCCATACAGAGACCACCATACCAAGGCACGCAAAGACATGTTCAGCCCCCCAAGAAGAAGCGTCATAACCGCTTTACGGCCGAGAGTAAAGTGAGTTTTGGAAGAACGAAGTTATTTTAGAGCAAAAGATGGAAGTAGTCGTGTTAGTAAGATTGCATAGAGAAAGCGGACAGGATTGCACATGATGTTAGATTGTGCAAATATAATTCAGCTATTTCATAAGAAACAGGAATTATTTGAGATAATTTCAATAGGATTTAATATGTTGGTATAAGTTTTCGTTGTGGCTAATGCAACGGTACCTTTTCAAGTCACCGTAGTAAAGTTTGATTGGTTTATTTTAAGTCACGGCTGCGATTATTATTGGTTGATTTTGAAATTTTTATTTGTACAAATTTTAAAAGAATTCAACTTTATATTGTACGTTTTTTAATTTTAAAAGAATTCAACTTTTATATTGTACGTTTTGTCTTGTGCGGTATCTAGTTGGTTCACGATCCACGGCGATCCGGGATCGAGTTCTTCACATACAAAAATTTGTTTTTAATGTTTTTTAATTATTTTTTATTAAAAGTTATTGTTATTGTTGAATATTGTTGAAGTTGCATTCATTTTTATTATTTACATACATTGACAGATATAGGGATAGGATATCACTACCGTGACTTTAAGAAAAAAATTGAGGCAACGGTACCGTTGCGCTAGACACAGAGATAAGTTTTATACTTTGGTGAGAAATAAATTAAAAGCTCATTTTCGATAAATCAAGATTTACTTGGTCGGTGATTTTTAAAGTCTGTTAACACTGATAAGTTTTGTTTTTGTCAGTGACTGAAATAATTATTTTCTAATTTTTAAGGCCGATATTCACTGATTTTTTAATTTATTTTTGATGACAAATAAAAATTAATAAACGGGGTAGGGGTGGGTTTAATAGGCTTGGGGTGGGTGGGAAAATTTTAGAAAAATTAATATACACCCCCCCCCGTTCTCTTTTTTTTAAATTAGGGACTCAAGAGTGATTGATATAATTTAAAAATGGGTTGAATGAAATTGATATTTGGCAAATAGGGCTTTTATTAATTAATAGTGTCTAAACTGACAATAAATATAATTATAAATATTTAGATTTTAGTAGTATAGTGATACGATATTTAATAGGGTGCACTTATTTGCATTGAGAACAATATTTACACTAATAGCAATTAATTATACCAGTGTAAAAACTCAAAATGCAGGGATTCGCTTTGTCAAAAATTAATACCAAAGCTAAAAGTGAAAAGCACTAAGTTTTACTGCACCAAGTCCCGCTTAGGCGACAACTCTAAGCGACCTCCAGGAGCATTCAATAACTTAACATCATCACATTATATTGCGATGATGTTAAATTATTGAATGTTCTTATTGTGGCACAGGCTTTGTAAAGCTGTATTTGAAATACATAAATTAATAGATTTTTATACTATTCATTAATTTGTGTATTTCAAATACAGCTTTATAAAGCTTGTGCCACAATAGGACTTTTATAACCTGACAAGAGGAATTCAATTATAAATTATAGAGTTATAATTAAGATGGATTTAGTCTAAACTCATCTTAATAATTACATATGGTATAATATTTAAAAAAGATAAAAAATAGTGCTATGCACACTAGGTAATCTAATACGAGTTATTTGAAGGTTTTAGTTGTCGTTTTATAGACTATAATAAACTACTGAAACCGGAAAATACTGTTGTGGTATTATGAAAAGCGTTAAAAAAAATATGCAATAAAACTAAAAAATACATATTTAATGGGTATGTAAAAAAATATATAATAAAAATAAGTTAATAATAATTAGTAAAAAAAACAACAACTTTGAGCAATTTTAAGATAATTCAATATAGATATTATTAAATATTAATATGAATACTCTTGAAAAATAAACGCAAAAAACTAAATTCTATTAACCATACAAGTCGGATTGGCGCATTAAACTAACTGCTTACTCTTTATCTTTCGTGTCTTTTTGTTTTTTTTGTTGATCAGCTTCTTTGCGAGCTGCATCTTGTAGCAATTGTACATCAATATCTTCAGGAGGAAGTTGAACATAACGAACTACTGATCCTCTTAAAAAACAGTTTTTAACAGACATCATATGGGGATATCTTTCTGTATCTGTAACACTAATGTCAGTAAGTTTAATATTTAAAAATTGATCTACTGAATCGAGAACTCCGGAGATACTGAGATCATTTTTTAATTCTACTATAACCTCTTTGCCAACGAGCGATTTGAAGAAAGAGTAAAATAACATATTTAATTGTTATATAATGTTTAATCTAAACTGACAATTATAAATAAAATAAAAATAAGTCATTCATAAGTATATCAAAAAAAAAAATAATAATGTACTTGGCGTAACTTTTTACATGATTTATCTTTTATTTTGATGTACACGAATTTTGATGTACACGAATTATTGAGTATAAAATAAATATAATTTAGAAAAACATTAGCAACCATAATTTAAATAAACAATTTACCAAAAACATTGCCTCAAATAATTATAGATAAATCAGCAATATCATAAACAAGTATGAATGCAATAAACGTGTGCGTGAAAATATAAAAAAAATTTTCAAGTTATTGTTGGCATTTTTTTTTTTAACAATACTTGAAATGTTAATGTTAATAAATTAAAATGTACAAATTTTACATTAAATAAGTTTTTAGTTTGTTTAGTTTGTTATAAGCTATTTTTAAATAGTATAAGCTAGTTAATAGTATAATTAAATAGTATAAGCTTTTATAGTTAATAAACTATATTTAACAAAGCTCTATATGTTTTTACAACCTACATATCTATATATAACATATCCATAATCGTCAAGCAAAAGTAAAACTCTACTTTTTCTACTAAAAAAACATTTTTAACGCCTAATGATTTGACTATTTTAAATAAACCTTGTGCACTTTAATTTATTGTTAATAGAAATAAAATCCAAATTAAAGCGTAGCGTAATGTAACACCAAAAAAAATTAAATGCTAAAAATTAAATACATTCTCGAAATATTTATTTTGTTTCTTTAGAATTTTTCTGTATATAATTTTTCTTTCATCTTAACTGCAAACAAGCAAAGTAACTGATAAAAATATATCTTAAATAAAAAGTTTACAACTTTAAAGTTAAATGATTTGTGTTTTGAACATTTTTTTAATTTAATAATTTAAAAACAATTCAAAATAAATAAAGACAGTATAGAAATACATTGAAATCCTTTAAAATTATTTATATTATTTTATTATCTTATATTAATGCCTTACATTTTTATAAAATAATTGTATGTATAAATATGAACAATATTCTTTATTAACAATATATACTATTATTTTAAAATATTAAATATTATGATTATATATTAATACTTTAAAATATGCACACAGTCACAAGTAAAATACACAACAAAAGTTAATTACAGAGAGTAGTCAACTTTGATACAAAAAGACTCCTCATTTTTTCCATATCTGTCATTGATAAAAATTAAAACATTAGCTGATCCTGAAGATTGTTGAGGAAGAAATAAAATACCAATATTATGTGATTCACCACCACCAAGCTAAATTCAAACACAATTACTTATATAACTTGTATTTTTTGCTTATTATTTTCCAGCTGTCGATTTAAGATTTTTTACTATTAGATTATATTAATTAATTTAATGACACAATTATATCATACCATAACTCCTTCTTCTTTCAATCTGATTAAGTCTTCGCGATTTGATTTAAAATAAAAATTTCTTTTCACGGGATAAGGATTTGTGAAAGAAATTTTCTAAATAGATAAAATAACTTTACATTTCAATTAGTGAATTCAAGAGATTTTAAATTAATTTAAACTAATATTAGTAAAAATGTTATCATCTTTAATAAAATTTGATACTATGAATATCTATTAGCTAATGTAAGTTACTGTCCAAAATCAACTAGTTATCAAAAGAAAAAGTTCATACGCAACTGCTACTACGACTACTACGACTACTACTTCATTTTTTTTCAATTACATCTTTTTTATTGTAAATTTTCGTTATGTTTGATAACACTTTTATATAGAACTGTGCGTTTTAGTATGTTATCTAAAAGATTTGTTAATACAAGATTTGTTTAACAAAACCTTATTTGCAAAAGAAACAAAAAAATATTTTAATATCTCATTTAGTTTCTATTTTTCTACCTACTTTAAATTAGCTTTAAGCAACAAAATCTTTAATACATCTTTTTTCTTCAAAACCATAGTATGCGGTTTTGAAGAAAAAAGTGTGTATTTTAATCTACTTTGATCATCATAATCATCATCATTAAAAAAAAAAAAAAAATTAAAAAAAATCTGATGCACTAAAGAAACCTAAAATATACTAAAAACTAGCAGTTAATTGTATTACTTTGAAATTTGTTTCACTTAACATATTTATTTCTTAAGTATATAAAGTTGTTATACAACATGTATGTTAAAACAAAATTGTAATGTAATATCTTGTTCTAACCTTATTTGAGCCAGAACCCACTTTGAGATGAACTTCAAATGTTTTAGATATCACTGGAGGAACGCAGCTAGTCATTACTAACCAAGATTTAACTAATTGATGAAAGTCTTGATCTAATATATATATATATATATATATATATACATATATATATATATATATATATATACATATATATATACATATATATATACATATATATATATATATATATATATATATATATATATATATATATATATATATATATATATATATATATACATATATATATATATATATATATACATATATATATATATATATATATACATATATATATACATATATATATATAAATAAAATATATAAACTATTGAAAATACAATAACAGATAAACATAATAAAATAATAGAACCATTTTTTAAATAGACTGTATAAAAACATAATTAATTATATAAGCAATTATGTGCACCAAGAAAATTATAAACAGAAATCATACCAACTACATTAATAAACATCATTCTTTTCCCTGGTTCCATAGGGCTTAAATAAAGAGTGATTTCTTGAACAGCATTTGCAATCAGCATGAATGGGTCATTAGGCAATACCTTTACCACAATTTAAAAAATCAAAAAATGAACAATTAAGTGAAAGAAAATACTATTTAAGTATATAAAAACAACGGAATATATTATTTATTTTTTTGTAATTTTACTTATATATTTTAAATGTAAAAATATAAGCATTCAAAATGTTAATTTAGTTGTTTAAAAATTTTTTAAATAGTAATTAATATAAAAAAAGTTGTTTAAAATACCTTTAATTCATCTGGGTGTGAAGAATAACATTTTACCATCCTAGATAATTGTGTTCCTTTCAAAAGGACAGAAAAATTGCTTGTTTGGCCCTCAGTTGCACTGATATCAATTCTTTCAAAAAAAAAATCTATATTATACTCTTAAGACAAAATTTACACAGAGAGTTGTAACAACCTTATGATAATAATAAATGAGAGTAGCCTCCTCAACTTTAGTAATAACCTTATACTAGTAAATAAGAATAGCCTCCTCAACTTTAGTAACAACCTTATAGTAGTAAATAAGAATAGCCTCCTCAACTTTAGTAACAACCTTATAATAATAAATAAGAGTAGCCTCCTAATCTTTAGTAACAACCTTATGGTACTCAACCTTGAGAAGTAAATTAAAAAAAAAAATATAACAAAATGAAAAATATATGCATATATGCATTTTAAATTCAAACTCACTTTTGCAAAGAGTGCACAAAGATCTGCCAGATCTGACAAGGTTTAATGCAAAACTCATCTCTATGCAAAATGAAAAAAATAAAAGATATTTCTAACATATTAATAATAAAAAAAAAATCAATAAACATTTTAAAAGCTCACATGAAAATGAGAATAAAAAATCTTCTAACACTTGGCGATAAACCACAAGGTACTTTTAAAAACACTTCATGTGGTTCTCCAGAATTCTAAAAATTAAAACATAAAATTAAAAAATTCAAATAAGTGTTCATAGACAACAAAAATATATTTAACACTAAATCAGAACTTAAATTTACAAAACAAACAAAAAAACTCACTACTGGATGAGTTTCACAAACTGCATCTTCATCAGTGCAAAGAGAAATCAAATGAGGATATGATGTATCTTCAGTAACACTTGAACCTGTGTTGGTTCAACATTGAACAAAATTTTGTAACAAATATATTTTTGCTACACAAGCATGAAATAACGTTAAGGTCAAAAATATCATCCTAAAAACTTTCTATTAGCATATAAGTATGGACAAAAAATATTTTACAACATTAAAGTTGGCCTTATTAGCAACAAAATGTTTTTAAAATTCTTATTTGTAAAATCTTTTAGTTTTATGGATGGATGCAAAAAACCAAAAAACTTTATTGCAGTGTAAGTGCTTGTTTTACAAAGCCCGATTAATTTATTAAACAATTTCAATGCTTTTCCCCAAAAAACCTTCACTTTCAATAATAATTTTGCTATAATTGAAATTTTATGTTCTCTAAAAAATAATTTATTTTTTTAATATAATTTTTGTAATAGGAACTAAGAACAATCTCAAAGCAAATAGGAATTATTTAATATTTTCAGATAAATAGAAAGCATAACAAGAAAAATTCACCCTCAAACCAAATTTTGAAATTTTTTTTGCATTTTGTTTTTCTAAAAACATTGTTGAAGAGGTTCCAAACGTTCATTTAAATTTTCCAGTAAGCTCAAAACTATTTTGTTTCAAATGTGAGCTTACACATCATAAAAAATGATTTCTTTACTTCAACTTTGCACTACTCAAACTGTTTAATCAATAAAAGTTACATTTTTATTTTATTAACTATGTGTGTGGCTGAGTAATACAAAGGTAAATATAAGCGACTACCCATGTAATATTTTTCCCAAATAATAGAAACCCTTTTTCTTTTTTTTCTTAAAATTAGGAAATTCTATTTATGCCCATACATATACCTAAAAGTTAGCTTAAAAATTTTGATTTTTTTCACCTTTGTTATTATTAGTTGAAATAAAAACTTACTGTAACTATTCTCATAATAACTTATAGAAACTTGAAGTTTAAAAAATATTTAAAACATTAAGAAATAATTGTTTTACCTTTTTATTACAATTAGTTTTCTGTTTTTTTCATTTTCAGTAGAATAAACTTTTTTATTTGTATAACAACTTACACTAAGTGGATTTAACTTTGATAAAATATATTTATACAAGTTTTGAAATTGAAAATGATTTTAAAAAATTACCAGGCAATGTATGCATCGGTGGTAAACGAATAGATTTCTTTAAAAATGTTTGCTCAGGATTGTAAAAACGGAACGTTTGATCTATTGCATGGGGATGAAGTTCAATATGAACAATTAAAATTGCTAAAGGTTTGTTACTATTACCAATGAACTTAACCTAAATGAATATTTGTATAAGAAGAACAGAGACATAAACAATTACCTAAAAATACAATCAAACTGAATCAAATAGTAAAAAACTTTCAAAATACAATCAAACTGAATCAAATAGTAAATAAACCTTAATTTCTTTAGAAGAAAGAGTAGTATCTTTACCAAACGTTTGCAAAGAATAGTTACTTGACTCAATTTGAAGTGGATGAGAAGGTCCCTATTTAAAATCATCTATAATTGATATATTCTTTTAAAATCAATAACATAAACCTGGACTATAGTTGTTATAAAAACAAGTTATATAAAATACCTATATAAAATATGCTTTATTGCAAATATATCAACATGATATAAAAGTTGATATTCATCAGACGGAATATTTTGCTTTTTATTTGTTGCTGGAATTTGACGAAGCATAATTATTCTAAACTTGAATAAGTTTAGAATAATTATGCTTTGTTATACACAATTTTAAAATTTTTATGGGGTCAAGATCAGGAAAAGATTTAACACTGCCATGATCAGGCCCAAATTTTAATACTGCTATGATAATACTATAAAACAAGGCATTAAAATGTTAACAGAAAACATTTCCGTAAAGTCCTTAAACAGTTAAAACAGATCAACATTGGTAACTGTGACTAAATATTATTTTACATAGTTGTATTGCGAGAAACAGAAAAACTTACAAAGTTTACATTAACTCCAACGCTAGTAAATGGTTAGTAAATATTTATACAAATTTGTTAGGAGTTGCTATTTTTAGAAATTATTTAAAACCATACACTCTAAATTTGTTGAAAATATCAAAAAAAATTCTCAAAAAATTTGAGTATTTGAATTAAAATTATTTGATAACATAATTATTTAAATACATAATTGAGAATTATAACTTATTGTCCTGAATATATTATTTTACAATAATTATTTTAATTTAATTTTTTAGTGTTTTTTCATTAATGTAAAGTAAATTTAAAGTGTAATTTTACAAAAATAACTTTCAAGCTATAAGGCAAGTGTGTGTGCGTGTGTTTTACAAAAAAATTTTAAATTTTTTTGTAGAATTTAAATAACTTTATAAACTTAGTTCAAACATTTTATTCTTGAATGTTGTAATGTAATAAAATTTCTAATTATATATACTTTAATTATACACACTTTACAATTCATTTTTAAAAAAAACTCAACTATTTCTGGAGTAATATTGCAAGCTGTTAATGACTGAAATTTTAAAGGGATATTGACTTTTTCACATCCTTGTATAAACATTTTCACATCATCTTCAAAAGTTCCAAACATTTGCTCTTCAACCTCTAAGAATTTTAAAATTTTTGTAATAAAAATAAAATATTATTGTAAAGAAACAAAGAAATAAAAATTAATTTCAAACATTTTTAACGTTTTATATACTTTACTCTTTTATAAAAGTTTGTAGTTTGCTAAGTATTGTACAAAATTGGATTTAATATTTAGTTAACATTATTTTATTCAACAAATTTTGTTTTATTTGATTCTTCTTTCTTAGATGCAACCTAATCGAAAACTGATAAATTTATATTTACAAGAACTCTTAAAATAATCTAAACTTTATACTAGTTTTTTGTTTTTAAAAAACTGCTTTTATTACTTGTTATTATTAATATGGTATAAAAACCTATTTTTATTTTAATCAAGTTTTATATTTGTGTATTATATATATATATTTTTTAATAATTCACCTCCCCAAAGCCGAGAAGGCCACTACAGATGAGGAGGCTACTTGTGGTTATCACCCTCTCTCAACTCTATAACTCCAAAACATGAACCTTGACAAACAAAGCCGCTGCGCGGAGAAACAAGTTGAGCGCGGTACTACCAGGGACGTGGTGGGAATCAAACTCGGAACCTCTTGCTTATGAAGCGAGCGCTCTACCACTACACCACTTCCGCATATATATATATATATATATATATATATATATATATATATATATATATATATATATATATATATATATATATATATATATATATATATATATCAGGGATGCAGAGTCCCAAAAGGACTCCGGCTTTATATCTCTACTTTTTCCAAATCTGTAGTGTCCAGAAGCTCTAAACATGTTTGTTGACTTATTATGTGCTATAATAAAAAAATTCATGAGATTTAATGACTTGAAACTTATTGATTGTAAGCCTGGAGTTCTGGAGTACCAGAGTCCTTGCCGCCATTATACCTAAGGACTCCGGGCTCAAAAAACAATTGTTCCTCTAACCTAAAAGTCTTAATTTTTTTCCTATTAGTAGTCCATAAACTTATTTATATTTTTAGAGCACCTGGATACCAAAAACTAGGATAAAGTAATCTTTTTGTGACTTTCAAATCCGGATATATATATATATATATATATATATATATATATATATATATATATATATATATATATATATATATATATATATATAAATTATGTTAGTGTATTCTACAAACAGAGTGCTCTATGTTCTAAAAGAACAGAGCAATAATAAATTAGTAAAAACACTTATCTAATTTTTGATTACTTCAACACTGTGTTTCACCATCAGTAGGTTCATCATAATTATAACAATTCCCAACTTCCTGTGAAATAATTTTTCTATAATTTGAAATTTTTTTTATGTTTAGACATTCTTCCTGATAAACCTACTGATGGTGAAACACAGTGTTGAAGTAATCAAAAATTAGATAAGTGTTTTTACTAATTTATATATATATATATATATATATATATATATATATATATATATATATATATATATATATATATATATATATATATAGAGAGAGAGAGAGAGAGAGACTTTTTTTACTATCATAATATGGCAATTAGTGTCCGGACTTAGTCAAATAAAATTCTGGTTAACAAGAAATTTTTGATAAAAACTGAAAAATTCAAAAAAACACGAAAACGAGAAATAATAATTTCTTGTTTCCGTGTTTTTTCGTAAAAATTGGAAGGAATAAAATATGTATCGATTCCTGTTCGGGTATTTTTGATAATTTTCAAAAGCAATTATTTTTTATAAGATGTCTTAATCTGATGACAACATGTTTTTAAGGTGGTTCACCTATAAGAGAAACCCACAAAATTTAAAATATATTTTTGTTTTTTTGTTATTTAACAAAAGCTTATACTGTTTATTTTAAAAATGCATAGTATCGCGCATAGCGACATACTGACAACCACAAATTTGTTTATAATACCCTTTCTTAAAGATAGGATATTAATTAAAATTATTAATTAAATGAGATAAAGAAAGTTCTTTAATTAATAATTTTTGAAATATGAATGTTATGTATACTTTGCTTTGTTTTTTTCGCAAATTATAAACACTTTTAGTCATGTTTTTAAGTAACAAAAGCACATTTTTAACATAAGAAATAAAGCTTTTAGGTGTTATATGAGTTTCTTAAATTTGTGTCTCAACTTTTTATATATTTGTTTTACAAACACTGCATGCATAGAATATGGAGATTGTGAAACTTTCTAAGAAACAAAACTTTACATGTTTAAAAAAGAAAAAGTTACAGTGAAATCAATTCACAAAATCAAAAATCCAGAATGTTGTGTCTGTTCAACAGGAGGTAGCCTCATCAAGTGGAAGAAAATGAGTTGGAAATAGATATCAATGTAATGACACGAACAAAAATAACAATAACAAAGAAAATTAAATATGTATTGTAAACTTTTGGAATTAAAAAAATCTAATATCACTTCTAAAATGCCATGTATGTAACAGTACTGTAATGTTAACAGATAACCTAACATCTCAAAAAGGTTTTGTCATTTATTCAAAGTTAGTTGTACCTGTTACAATTGGAATAAGTCTTCATACACATCACTGAAGTGTTTAAATTCAGATCAGTCTCAAAAAAAACAACAACTTTGAAGCAAACCTACGTGCTATTATTGCTTTTCATGAAAAAGGTTTTAGTGGAATAGAGGTTTTAGTGGAATAGAGGTTTTAGTGGAATCAAGGTTTTAGTGGAAAAGAGAAATTTGCAAAATGCATGAATATGTTTAGTATGACAAATAATTTATTCAATCACTTACAAACAAAAGTTGCAAAGGAATATAATAATATAGGCATTTTGTCCATAAAAATGTAGCTTGTAAAGAAATAGACATTAATAATAACCCAAAAAAAAAAATGTATCAAACTTTATGGTGCTCGGCGAAAAAGAGGATATGATTCTTTAAATGATTACATGTCTGGAATCATTACAGACAAATGTGTTGATGACTTTAGTATAACACCTGCTTTTGATCTGAAATTTTCACAGTTTGTTCATTACAGTTAATAGATTCATTTATGCCATGGATTTAAAAATAAAACTTTTTGATAAAAGGAAGTAATATTTTTATGCAATATATCACTCAATAATGGTTATTTTTAATGCAATCTTTAAAAAAAAACATATCTTTATACATACAATAAAAATGGTTTTGAAAATGTATGTACAGTATGTATTTTTCAAAACCATGGCACAAATGAGAGTTTAGAACCAGTATGTAAATTTTTGGAATTATCTGATGTAAACCTTTTTTGTAGTAGTGTCATAAAATTTTCAGTTTATAATACAAAAGTTGTAAAAAAAGTATGAATAATTGAAGGAAATTACTTTCAAATTATTTTTTTTCAATTTTTTAATATTAATTTTAAAATATATATAAAAAAATTCTTGGTGGAGCTTATTTTTATCAAAAGAAAAATTCAATAGGTAAACCACCTTAAATATATTTAACCTTTCTTTAATTGTTAAATTTTACAACAAATTTTTCTTATAATACTCTTCTTAATTTTTTGTTTGTGGTAAAAATTAAAATTTAATTTAATCTTTGTTTAATATCTTCTAGACAATTATTAATTCTAATTTAATCTAATCTAATTAATAATAATTTCAAGTCAATTAATAATTTTTAATTTTAATTTTAAGTCAAGTTAATTTAAATGAAACTGTTTCTAAGTTTGTTGAATATAAATGATGAAGAAAAACTTTCTTCAGTCTACTTTTGTTCTTGATAAAGGCAAGAAACTAAAAATTTGAAATCAAATAATGCCTTCTGGACCTTCTTTCACAAGGAAATTGTTTCTGACTTAGACTACCCCTTGTTGTATGTAAAAAGTGTGGACAAAAATTAAAAATGCAGCATTCTTCAACCTCTAGTGCAAGGAAAACTCTTACAGAATATGGCCTTGGAAAGTACTTCTCTCAACACATGAAACAGTTGGAGGCTGACATGGAAATAATGAAGTTCATTGCCAGAACAGGTAATTTTTTTATAAGTTGCATTTTAGATAAAAGTACAATTTAAATCAGTTTAAATTGAGATATAAATTACCAGGTTTTTTTTTAAGAGACCAATAATTTTTTAATGAGAGCAATAAAAAAATCTGTTTAATGAGAACATTAGATGTCATATATTTCAAAAAACTTTTCATAGCCATTTCAAATTAATCTAAAATGTTTTAATAATTTCGATATCATAAATCAAGGAAATGCCTCAGGTCTTGTATTATGGTTAGCATTTTTTTTTTTTAAGGATCCGCCTTTGAAGTTGCAAGTGACCCAGCCTTTAAAGACTTTGTCAAGTACTTCAACCCTAGGGTGTCAATCAAGGACCCAACCAGTTTTAAGATGGACAAGCTGCCACTTTTGTATTCATCTGTCATGGATGTAGTTAAGTTTGAATTGGAAAATGACCTACCAGATTGCAGAGGTGTGGGACTGACTACTGACTGTTGGACCTCCAAAGCTGAAGGTCCATTTATTTCACTTACCCTTTACTACATCAGCAAGGAGTTTAAGTTGAAAGAATTTATTTTGAACTTTGACAACTTTACAGGTCAACATACATCCTACATGATTGCCAAGGTAATTATTTTTTTAAATTTTTTTCAAAAAATTTTAACGATTTTCTAAAACATTTCATCTATTTCCAAAAATATAATATCATGTTAAGAAACTAAAATCATCAACTTATCTTTAAGCAAGTTTTTGTAGTATCCAAAAAATATTTAATTCTTAATACAAATCAATGTTATTTAAAAATATATTTTTTTTTATTGAAATATACCATTTTAATAAAAAATTAAAAATTTCTAAAAAAAATTTGTAGGGTCTTGATGATATGATGGGAGAATACCCTGTTTTGAAAGATGTCAATCGAAAAGTAATTGTTCATGATGCAGCAGCACCAATGAAAGCTGTAATCTTATTACTGACTGTTCGTGGCTGTTCTTCATTGCTGTGTGGTGATTACCTGTTGAACACAGTCCTCAGCAGGTCCATCAACAACATAAAAGAGCTCAAGGAAATGCTTGAAAATGCTACCAGATTGTCAAACTAAGTCCACAGATAATCCCTAACACGTCAAGTGATTGTAAAAGAATGTAGAGAAATTGACTGTGATTATGTCAAAATAATCTCTCCTGCTGCAACAAGGTGGAACTCCAACTACATGATGTTGGAGTCCATTGTGAGAATGAAGAGGGGATTGATCCAACTTAGGGAGAAAGGAAACCAACTTCTTGAGGTGAGTGATAATTTTTTTATGCTTTTAATAAAAAAAAATAAAAAAAATATTTTTGGAGAAATCATTATTTTGTGACAAATAGGAATACATTATTTTGTGACAAATAAGAATACTTTGGAAAATAATTTTGTACTTTAATAGAAATATTGAACATAAATTAAAAAATAACCAATATTTTTATTAAAGTATTTCTTACTTAAGTTTCAATTTTTTTCAGGATGTCATTCCATCAAATAATGACTTTGAATTGATGCAAGAATTACTCCCAGCTCTTAAGTCATTGAAACTCATCAGTGAAAAGTTTCAAACAGTGAACCTGTCATACATATTGGCATGATTACCATCTACAAAATGACAAAATACTTTGAGTCATTCAAGACTGAGTCAGAAATGCATTTTGTTGCTGTAGTTGTTAGAAGGTTTTGCAAAGAGTTGGTGGAACAGATCAATCATCAGTCAAGATTTAATGACATGGGAAAGCACGCCACTGCCTACATCATGGGTACCCTGTTTCACCCTCACTACTGTGGTCTACTTCTGAAAGAATACAAGTTGTATGAGGAGGTTGTCAGCAAGTTGTTAGATGAGCATCCTACTACACAAGGCTTTTATGAGCAGAGACAGGAATCGGATAGTTTGAGTGACATTAGCATTACAATGGATGACAATGAACTTATGGAGGAAGTGGAAGCATTGTGGCAAAATCAAGAACCACACAATATTAAGTAGCTCTTATTTTTATAATTAAGTATAAAAAATTAAGAGCGATAAAGTTGAGTCATTTTTTCTGATAAAATATACAACGGATTAAAAAAATTTGTTTATAGCAGAAAGTAAAAAGTTATTCAATTTTTTTAGATATACAAAAACAAGCTTTTTTTCTGATATAAAATAACCAGTGAAAAAAAATTGTTTAGATCTATTTTGAACAAATTCAATTTTAAAATAAATATTTTTTTCAGCCAACAAAAGCCATCTCTTCAGAGAGAGTTTGATGCTTAACAAGCAATGCCTCAAGCACCAGACAGACATAAGGTGGATCCATTACAATGGTGGAAAGCAAACAAGGGACATCTGCCTCTACTGATAGAGTTGGGAAGAGAATGGCTTTATGCCCCAGCAGCTTCAATCAGTAGCAAAAGGCTCTTTTCACAGAGTGGAAACATCATCAGTTCAAAAAGGCAAAACTTGAATCCTTCCACCTCCAAGAAACTCTCATCAAGGTCAACTATGAGTTGGTGGTTAAGAAAGTTAAGGTCAAACTGTTGAGTGATGAGGAGAGAGAAGAAGCCGACAAAAAGATGGAAGAGGAAGTAGCAGAGAAGGAGGATAGCCCAAAAGTACCAGAAGCGCCATCAACCCCAAAACCTCTAAAGAGAACCAGAGGATCTGTTCCAAACCCAATCCCAAGTGATATATAAGATAATATAAGTGACAAATAAAGTCTGTTTTTGATAAAAGAATTTTTTATTTCAGTGAAAATTTGTGTAATTAAAAACTAACAATTAAAACTGTTAATTTATGTTTTGGACTTTTTATATTGTATAAGCTAATTACTTCAAAAAAAAATAATTATGGATTACAGTAAAAAAAATTTCAAGAAAAAATGAGAAAATTACAAATTTTCAATAAAATATGATTAACGAAAATCTTTAATAAAAATCTTTATCGAAAGTCAAAAATTCAATAAATTTTTGACTTTCGAGGAAGATTTTTTTCTTGAAACTGATTTTTATCGTAAGTCGGAATAAAATTTTTATTCCATTCCGTTCTGAACTAGTTTTTATCCCATCGAGAGTCCAGACACTAATCGCAATAATAAGAAAATTTAAGCAAGTTCTGTTAAGATAATATCTTGCTGTCCAATTTAAGAGAACATTTTCATGTCAAAACTAATATCATTTGAAATTGGACTTTTCTTTCTCATATCTTCATATATTTTTTGCATATTTTTTGTAGAGATTAGTTAAATCGTTTTTCTTTTTTTTTCTTTTTACAAAGTGGAGCTGAATCATGATTGGTGCTACTAGTCACTGGTAATCATTCATTGGTGTCAAGGAGCCTTTCACTAAGTAGGATCAATCTTTTACTGACTTGGTCTTTCTTAGAGCATTAAATTTTTGTTTTGTTTTGGTAGTTGTGCTTTAACTAATCCCTTGAAATTAGTTATCGAACGTGCATCAATAAAAAAAAGGCTGCCGTATAATTGACATTCCCATTAAAGTTAAACTATGCTTTAAGTTCAGGTTGTTGTGAAGATATCATTTTAAATAAGTTTGGAGTTTTTTGAGCTATGTCTATCTATAGCAGCTTCTGAAATTTCCATCAGAAATGTATATACCTGAGCTGTTCTACTTATATTATTATTACTTATTTTTATAATTATTTTCAATGATTTAAAGAGAATGTATTTTTGAAGTATTTAAAGAGTATATTTAAGAATTAAAACAAATTGAGGTAACACTTGACAAGTAATGTGACAAAAAATGGCTGCTGTGACACGTTCTAGCTATAAATAAAATGAAAACACAGGCAGCATAATTAAAATAAAACTTCAATGAAGCAGATCGGAACCATTAAAACAGCTAAGTTGAATAAATATTTGTCTGCTGAATATTCGGTGCTTTGGCCGAGCACCTAGTCAAATAATCGGATTCGGCAAAATCGCTATTATATATATATACGTATATATATATATATATATATATATATATATATATATATATATATATATATATATATATATATTCTATTACCTATATATGCTAAAAAATAAATAATTAAAAAACTTGATTTATTTTAAACATAACTCAGAGTTTCATGCAAATTAGTGATCATTAGATATTATATATCATAAAAACACAACAATAAAAAAGCATATAACATTAAATTATACTTATATTCATTTAGTATGTTTAATAAAGTCAACGGTGATGAATTTATATGATATTTCTGCATCAAGCATATATTAATTGGATTAAATTTGGGGCTGTTTTAATTTTAACAGAGTAGGAGTGTGAAACATTTAAACAGGTTGAATCAACCAAGATACATATATAGAGACGCTAAAGAACTGATTGTTCAAAATGAATGGTGGCAACTTTAACAAGATTTGGCGAATGCCCACACAGCTCATACAGTAAAAGCATGGATGAAAGAAAACAAAATAGATTTATTGCCATGGCCAGCTTGGGTTTAAATGGTTCAGCTTGGTTTAGAGTTTTCCACAAAATGATTTGATATAAGCCCTTTTTTTTTTAATTTGAAGTTTTTTATATGCGTTAGTGATGTAGTGGTAAAGCGCTTGTTTCGTAAGCGAGAAGTTTCCCACCACATTTCTGGTAGTATTGCGCTCAACTTGTTTCTCAACGCAGCGATCTTGTTTATCAAGGTTTGTGTTTCGGAGTTAAGAGAGGGTTGTAACCACAATTAAAGTAATCTACTCGACTGTGTGGCCTTCATAGCCTTGAGGAGGTAAATTAATAACAACAACAACAAATTTATCAAACAAATTTAGAAAGTTTAGTGAAATTAGCTTTAATTTTATAAAGGATGAAATTTTTATGCTTGTAAAAACATTCTTTAGAAGTATTTAGATAAAACTTTATTGTTGTGCGAAGTAATGATGTGATGAATGTAATGGAAGACAGCTATAAATTTTACCCTATTTCAGTTAAACAGTTGATGAAATTTATGATTTTTTAGGAAGTTTGAAACTAAACTTAAGAAAAAAATGTCATAGGTTTATTGAATAAGGGGGTTTAATTTAAATGTTTTGTGCAGGTGATTTTGTATTTTTATTTTGGAGCTATTGAGAATGGCAGTAAGAACTCTTTAAATCCAAAAAGGATTCAGACTTAATTACAAAATATATTATGAAGATATTAAATTGAAACTTCTTTAATTAAGAAAATATTTATTTAGCAGTTAGATAACATTGCGGGTAATAGTTTAGGAATATTTGGAGAAAGGTGGGAGAGGAAAGACGTATAAAAAACAAAGTTTTTTTAAAAATTAGAAATATCATATTGAGTCAAACACTGTTTTATTTGTCATTGATATCATGGAACCATTTAAAAAACTTTGTTTGTACTATACTATTGATACACAAGGGTAGCATTGCTAACTTTCTTCTTTATTTTATCTTAACCCTGCTAAGCCTAACATGCTTAGTAGGGTTAAGATGATATAATATATATACATTATATATATATATATAGTTCTATAGATTGTTGCATTTGGGAGTATGGAAAGAAAAAAATGATTCTTATGTCAACTAATACGTCACTTTTAATTACTTATGACTTTTGTCCAACATTTATGTATTGTCAGAAAGTTAAAACCATTAATTTAATTACAAATTAATCGACTCTTAAAAAACCTGCTAAAACGCAAATTTAATTGACCAGAATGTCAATTAAATTTGCGTTTACATTATTAAAAACATTCTGAATGTTTTTAATAATGTAAATAATGTTTTTATATAAATTTTTTTTAATAAAATGTTTTTTTTTTTTTTTTACTGTAAATCATGCACGAAGTGTTGCTACATCAACTATCTTATAGCCTGACTTGCAACAAAGTGCTGCTACATCGACTGACAAATAGCCTGACTCGCAATGGAGTGCTGCTACATCGACTGACAAAGAGCCTGACTTGCAACAGAGTGTTGCTACATCGACTATCTTATAGCCTGACTTGCAAGGGAGTGCTGCTACATCGACTGTGGGCAGGCAGTCTATCAAGTAACAAAAAAAAAATTCCAATCTTTTAATTTTTACTTTTTGTCAAGAAAATACAGAAAAACTTTTAGACAACCAGTTAGGAGTTATTAAATTTTCCCACTCCTTTCCAACTCATACTACCCCAAACCATCAAATTTCCTCCTCCATACTTTACACATCATCTCAAATAACTCAATTTATAAGCTTCTTTTTTTCGCCACACTTTCTAGACTCCATTCGATGAGACGAGGTTGTATTTTGACTCATCTGACCACAATATTTTTTCAAATATGACATTAGCATTTTTTGTACTTCTCTGCAATTTCCAATCGACGCTTCATTTGCTTAAAAGTTGAAAAAGGTTTTTTTCAAACTACTCAAAATTCCGTTCCAGAAGGAATTCTGGCTGGAATTTGTGATTTTTAGGTCAATCCTGTTCTGGCTGGAATTACAATTTTTCAGGCCGGAATGCTGAAATTTAATTTTTACTTTTTTCGAAGATTTGTGACACAGACTGTGTAAACTAAATCAAAAAAATCATTGTACTACAGGACAATGAAGAACTATAGGTAAACCTAGATAAAAAAATACAACATTCTTAACAAACAGAATGTGATTTTAGGTAAAGCTAAAGTTAAATGGTCAGAAATAATTTTTTTTTTTTGCTTGATGCGCTCTCGTTAGTGAAGGCTTTTTATACAATAGGAATTTTAATTGAAATGGTCAAAAAAAATAAAAAATAAAAAAAAAAGATTGCTGCCCCATGCCAAACCCTTAGTCCATGTAGCACTTCTTTGTAGCAGCAGGCTATAAGATAGTCGATGTAGCAATACTCTCTTGTAGCAGCAGGCTATAAGATAGTCGATGTAGCAATACTCTCTTGTAGCAGCAGGCTATAAGATAGTCGATGTATGTACTAAAGCAATAATAACTCTTAACATTTATATTAAAGTCACCACTTTGAGCAAGTCTACACAAGAAGGCGCAACAAGTGAAAAAATAAAATTATTTTAGACCACATAACTGTAGCTTAACCTAATTTTATATGCAGTTATCACTCATGTAAGGATTCCTAAAAGTTTAGGAATATTGTGGTGCAAAAAGAGTTGCTATCCAGTTTTTAACAACAAACAAGCTCTTTTTTTATCAAAAATGTTACCTGCCTCTGAAAATAGTCTCATTTTAATGTTTCTTAACTTTTAAATAGTTAAAAAGAATAAAATGCCTAATACAGTAAAAATTTTATAAATATAAAAATATAAAACAAAGAAATAATTATAAATATAAATATTATGCAAGTTAAAACTCTTAATAAATAAAATTTAAAGAAACAAATAAAAACAACATACTAGATTTAAATGAAACAATAATAAAATTAATGAAATTTATATATATATATATATACAGTATCGGACAAAACGAGTGCAACCAAATAATGCTAATTTAGTTCTTTATATAAAAGTGCTGCATTTTTTCAATTTAGAGAAATAACTATGTAACTGTTTAGAGACAAAGTTCTTCTAGTTTTATTAATGACAAAGTTCATTATTTGTACACGAAAATTAATAAATTAATCAAAAGTCTTAAAAAAAAGTTGATTTCCTTCTGGACAAAACAAGTGCAACTCGACAAAATGTTGACCAAGCTGTATTTCGCTATCAATATTTCGTGGTGAATCCTTTGTTGTTGATCACAGCCTTGCATCTTTGAGGCATAGATTCGATCAGGTGATCAATGAAACTTTGTGGAATTGCTGCCCAGGCCTTTTGGATTTATTCAAACAGTTGATCCTTATTACGAACACCTTCACGATTAATTCTGCGGTTGACAATCTCCCACAGGTTCTTGATAGGGTTGAGATCCGGAGATTGAGGCGGCCAATCCATCACCAATAGGTGGTTGTCTTGAAACCACTGCTT
>NC_088921.1:27540000-27690000 GCF_038396675.1 Hydra vulgaris | reverse complement strand
TATCTACCGGAAAATTTTTTGAATTTTATTTTTTAAGCATAGAAATGAAATAAAAGAACTTTAAAGCCAAATGAAAAATGAACTGGTAATAAGCAAAAGCGAACAGGTACAATATTTTGAATGTGACAATTTTGAAATAACAACCTTTTATCTTTTTTTTTTTGACATTATGACATTATTTTTGGTCATTTTAACCAGTTAAATTTGCAATCTTAAGGTAAAAATGCTAAAACCATCACACACTGATATACAGGCATATTTTAAAAAGCTCAAAGTGTATATAACTAAAATGATAAATGGAAATTTGATGTTTGAAAATTAAAGTAATGTAACTGGAAATAATATTCTTTCCAAAGTTATTAAAAGAGAAATTCACCAGAAAAATTTAAAAAGTATATTTATGAACCATTTTCTTTTTAAGCAGTAAGTATTTATTGCTTTATTAAATTTCTTTTAATGAGTTAAAGTGGTATCATTCTTGATTCTTCTTTTTTTGAAGAACAAAGAATGAAGAATGATGCTCCTGACAAGGATCTCCTCAAAATAACACCATTAAATAATTTCTGATTAAAAATGAAGAACTCATATATATTGTGTTCATCAATTGTATTTAGAAACCTTACACCACTTTTAACATCATATTTGTGTAAATGCGGTAGTGGTGTCGTGGTAGAGTGCTTGCTTTATAAGCGAGAGGTTCTGAGTACGATCCCCACCACGTCCCTGGTAGTACCTCTTAACTTAATTCTTCGTGCAGAGGCCTTGTTCATCAAGTTTCGTGTTTTGGAGTTATAGAGTTGAGAGAGGGTTATAACCACAATTAAGTAGCCTTCTCATTTGTAGTGGCCTTCTGGGCCTTGGGGAGGTGAATTAACAAACAAACAAAAAAAATTTGTGTAAAGCAGGTTTTTTAGCCAAGATATCTTTCAAAACTCAAAATAGAAACTTGATATTTTTGCAGATATAAAATGTGCTCTCTTAAAATATCTAGAAACTAATTGGTGGTAAGTAGGGCTTCCAGTTTGAACATGTTCAGATTTGAACATTTGAACTTTTATCATTTTTTAAGAGGTTCAAGTTCGAACATTTTTTCTCTAAGTTTGAACATGTATATATATCAAAAATAATTTCTTCATTATCATTTTTTAACAGCTGAACCAAAACCTTTTTTAAACTATGACTTTTTTAGACTGTTTTCGTTATTCTAAATTTTGTTGTGCAATACTTTTTTTCAAAAGCAACACTTTTAAAGTTTAAGTCACAAAGGAATATGTAACAAATGATTCATAACTTACTTTTAAGTTTTAAAACTAAAATAGTTACATGCATTACATACTTTTAATTGTTAAAGAAACCCTATAGTGATACCCATAAAATAGATCGTTAAAACTTCTGAATTAAAAATAAAAAAAGACAAGTTAATATAGCATTGACAAGCTAATAAAAGTTTTAGTTGTACGAAATAAAAAATATGGATAAGTTAAAAGATGTAAGCACAGCTAGAAAATCTGAGGTAGGGGATATTTCGAATTTTCCAAAGAATTACAGAGTTTAACAACAGCTATTACAAGGCATTCAAAAACAAAACACAAAATTGAAATTCTTAAATGCAATAAATCTGCGGCGGAGGCTGCAGCAAATATTCCTGTTGCCAAAATACCATGAATTGAAAGTTTTTTTAAAGATGACCATAAAACTCTACCTGAAATTTTGAGCCGACTACCAGCTATTGATGGTATCAGCTTTTATACCATTGCTAAAAGTGAAAGTTTTTGATCAGCATTTTGTGTCTAGGGATACCAAATCCTTCAAAGTCCTCACACCATTCGCGATCATGTCATTAAATACTTCACGTTAGTCAAGAAACAAGTTATAAGTTCTTTGAAAATGAAACTTGAAAATAAATGTAAATTTAGTCTTACATTTGATGAGTATACTTTAATAAAAAACAGAAGATATGTAAACTTAAATCTACATCATAATGAAGGATTTCAATCGGAATGATAAGAATCCAAGGTACAATGTCAGCAACAAAAGCTTTAAATTGATCAGTGATAAGCTTAATTCATTTGATTTAAATTTGGACAAAGACATTGTAGCTTGTTACTGATGGAGCTAGCTTAATGAAAATAATTGGTCATGACACTAAACCTGAACATCAAATGTGTTACAACTGTGCTATTTATCTATGTGCAATTGATGTGCTCTTTACAAAAAACATAGTTGATGCACATGGTTCTGATAATAATCGTGTTGATGGTGATATGGAAACTGTTGATTATGAAGATTATGTGAAGATTCTATTCCATTATTAAAACTTGAATATCAAGAAACTGTGGCAAAAATAAGAAAATTGATTAAAAAATTTCGTAGATCACTGGTGAGCAATGATGATGAACTTCGACCAAATATAACTGACAATAGCTCTGATGATAACAAGGAAGTAAATAGTATAACTGATAGTATAACTAATTACATAAAAAGAATGAAAAATGAATTGAATTTAGCTCAACAACTCAAACTTTTTATTTAACAATCAGACACTGAAATAAAACTTGACCATCAGAAAATTTGAACAAACCTCAATCAAAAGAAAATGGCTGTTTTTAAAGCTAGCAAAGCCAGGCCCAAGTATTTAGATTTACTTTTCAAAGCTCTTCAAACAATTCCTCCTACATCTGTAGAAGCTGAGAGAGCTTTTCCTAGTCTTTGACTTTTTGCTACTAAAGTAAGATGTTTTTTAAATGACGAAACTTTAAATGCACTAACTTTTTTAAGCAAACTATGAAGAATTCTCATCGATGTTATTTACTTTTGTCCTAATTAATGATGATAAACAAATAAATACTTTTACGCGTACTTTGTATTACTTTTGTCTGATTTAACATATCTAAAATAGAGTTCAAAACAGTTCGAACTTTTTTCCGTAAAAGTTCGAACATGTTCAGGTTTGAAATTTAAAAAAAAAGTTCTAACTGGAAGCCCTAGTGGTAAGCAGCGCCAGAATTCACAATGACTTGAAGTTTTTATATTGCATGTATGTATAAATAAGCATATTTTTAAGTCATATTTCATGGTTCAATATAGTCTATTGACAGTCTATTGAAAAATTTTGAATCTATGAATAATCCCCAGATTGAATCTGGGGATTATTCATAGATTCAAAAAATGTATAAAAACTGAAAACAAATAGCTAAAAAACAAAAAACTAAAAAACAAATAAAAAATATTTTGAGCAAGTAGAAGCAACTGCAACACATGGCTACATCGTCATGGCTACATTGTCAATAAGTAAATAAAAGTTATGTTTGTATTATCAGCATTTATAAAATAAGATACAGTTGTGTCATCTTCACATAATGAAACTTTTGATTATGTTTTTAGCAACTCAACAACTTTCAAGGTAAACTAAAAAATCATTCATAAAAATTAGAAAAAACTTTGTACTAAAAATGGAACCTAAGAATAATAGATAGAAAGAAAATTGTTGACCATTAAAGATATTTTATATACTGTAATGATAAAATCTTTACAAAAATTTGTTGACTTATTAGCAGTAAAAAATTTATTATTAAAACAATATTCACATGCAGCTCAAATCTGCGAATAAATGCTATGCCAGCTCACATTTGTGAGATTCTAGACTTAAACTAAATATTTGTTAATTAAATAATCAACAACCTAAAACCTAGATTTTATCTAGGATTCTTATTGAAAAATGATCATTGCCACATGTATTTTATTGGATTTAGTAAAACAATTAGCATTGTTATTGTCTTCCCTAATGAAGGTTCAAACTACTTTTGATAAAAACATTCTAATAATCATAAAACATGACAACTGTCAGTTCCACTTTTTTCTCCTCTTTGATATTGTGATATGTTGTTATTTTTGCATTTATAAATGGTAACATTAATACTGAATCTTTTATTTTAAAAATAATCTTCTCTAATTATCTTTTATTCACCTCTCATAAAAACATTCAATTAATTGCAAAACATCTGCTATGGTTGTTTCTCTCAACTGTGTTCACATTGTACATACCACAGGTTCTTTTAAAACTTCCAATTCTGGTTTTCTATTGGTTCTTTTCATTTCCAGTCTTTTTTAAACAAGGTGCAAAAATGCATTGTAAATATTGTTGTACCTGTTCAAACAACCAAGCTTAAGCTTCCATTGCATGACAAAGACAGGGAGTTATGTCTTGTGTGATATGTCATTCAATAAAGGTTAATCCTTTTACTGTAACTGTTTCTTCTTGTTCAAAAAAAATTTTATCGCTTAGATTATTTTTGCTTATGTCAGTACTTTTAAATTCTCTCCTAATTTTTCCTGATATCTATAATTTACACCTTTTTAATTTTTCCTAATACTTATAATTTACACCTTTTTAATTTTTCCTGATACTTATAATTTACGCCTTTTTAAGTCTTAAGTTAATAATTTTCTTAGTCTATAACTATATTCTTTAATTTCTGATAACCTCCATATTAAACAGTGTTTTACTTGCAGCCTTGTTGGCATCTCCAACAAGACTGCAACACACTACAGTTTAATATGGAAGTTACTAACACTGTTCAACTTGTATAAAACAAAGACCGATAAAAAAAAAAAAAAACGTTAAACACACACACAAAAAAAAAACCTGTAATATTGTATAGTTCTTAAATCTCTTGTGCGCTGAACTTTTTCTTCTTTTTGAAGCTATGAATTATAAGCTATAAATTATAAACTATGAACTATAAATTATGAATGAATTTATAAACCCGTGAATTATAAATTACTCATAAGAAAATTTAAAAAAACTGCTGAAAATCAAAAAAGGCTTAAAATTTTGTACCACAAACATAGATGGTGTGTCCTCACCACCTTTAATTTCTCTTACAGCCTTCATTCTATCCATCTTCCTGAAAAATAGCAATGTATATACATATATGTATATACATACATGTACACACACACACACATATATATATATATATATATATATATATATATATATATATATATATATATATATATATATATATATATATATATATACATGTATATATATATATATATATATATATATATATATATATATATTAACAATTTTCTGGTTAATTAATTATAATTAAATTTTTATGTTCAAACAGTTTCAGCCCCCATTTAATTTTTTAATTAAAGGAATTAATTATAGAAAAAAATGGAACAAAACTGTAGTTTTTTAAAAAAAAAAAAAAAAAAAAAAAGAAATATTTTGAAATAGACGCAAATATATTTTTTTTCAGAAGTTAATTGGAGAAGTACTCTAAAAACTTGCAGCTCTGAAAAAATTTAGTTTTAATGCTTTAACAAAAAGCATATTTTTTCGGTGACATTTGTCAGGTCAGCAATAACAGAAAAAGGTAATGATTTAAAAAAAAAATACAAACAAGCCATTCGGTTGGTAAGAAATTATTCTGCAAGTGTCAAATGTGAGCTAAAAGATTAACTAAAGTTATCATTGTTGAATGAAAAAAGTTTTTTAATTACACTGGATGAAAAACAGAAGATTCATAAACATTAACACTCACCACAAACAATGGAATCTTCTACTTATTTCTGGTTCTCTTGGTGCATAAAATGCAGCAGAAATGGTTGCAGAGAGTGACAGAATTTAGATTAAATTTGGCTGATCATGTTTTTGTTTGGTAACTGATGGAGAATCGATAATGAATAATTTTGGAAAAATTGTTCCTGCTGAACATTAAATTTGCTACACTCATGAGTGCAGCTTGATACACTCATGAAATTCATCTGGCTATTTAGGAAGTTTGTACAAGAGAAATTCCCTGAAAATCTTGAGCTGTTTAGTTAAATGCTCTTGTAAAAATTTGATCAAGAATAAGTGACAACCAGCTTAATTCTTTGCAATCCCTGAAAGTCTTTTTTTTATTATAAAAATAAATTATAAAACTGCTGTTTTTTAGTCTTTTATTTATTACAATGCAGAGGAATCAAAATATATTACCATTTGATTTTTTTAATAAATGTATATATTTATGTATACATATATATATACTTTTCTTTTTAAATATAATATAACTGTTTTTGCTTTCAAGGGACTATTGAAAGCAGTTTGAGATGACAAAAGTTCAAGTTAACCTGAGTCTGACTTACCAGTAATTAACTGTATGTATATAAATATATATATATATACAGCCCTTAGAAATAGGGTTGGCATTCAGCAATGCCAACCTAAAAATATTTAAGGTTAGTAAAAAATCGGTGAGCTTGTTTCCATGTTTTATGGTAACCCCTTTGTGTCAAATTTTTTTGACAACCTTTAACGGTTAGAGGTTAACAAAAAATTGCTAACTTCATTTTTTCTAAATCTAAGGGCTATATATATATATATATATATATATATATATATATATATATATATATATATATATATATATATATATATATATATATATATATATATATATAACTCTTATATGTTGTCAGAAAGTTTTTTCCGTATTTTGTTGACAAAAAGTAAAAATTAAAATTCAAGACCGGAATTTTTTCTTTAATTAATTGATAGACTACCTGCCCCAACCAAACCCTTAATCGATGTAGCAGCACTTCCTTGCGAGTTAGGCTAAAAAATAGTAGATGTAGCAGCACTCGGCTATGTTGCGAGTCAGGCTATTTGTCAGTCGATATAGCAGCACTCCGTTGCGAGTCAGGCTATTTGTCAGTCGATGTAGCAGCACTTTGTTGCGAATCAGGCTATAAGATAGTCGATGCAGCAACACTCCGCGCATGATTTACAATAAAAAAATTAAAAATAAAAACATTCTGGTCAATTAAATTTGCGTTTTTGCAGTTTGTTTAAAAAACGATTAATTTGTAATTAAATTAATGGTTTTTACTTTCTGACAACACGCAAATGTTAGACGAAAATCAAAAGTAATTAAAAGTAATAAAAAGTGACATATTTGTTGGCATAAGAATCATTTTTTTCCTTCCGTACTCCCAAATGCAACAAACTATAAAACTATATATATATATATATATATATATATATATATATATATATATATATATATATATATACACATTCCTAGTCGGCACTTACTTACAGGGACATGTTTTTTTTTTTGTTCCTGTTTTGTTTTGTTTTCCTTTTTTTATACTATTTTTATCATAAATATTTTTAATTTTATCATATTTTTATTTTTATTTATACGTATTTAAATTCATTTTTTTATTATAGAAATATGTTTTTCATATTCATTTTTGTTTTTTTTATTTATTTATTATATATAATATATTTCATTTTTATGATCATCTATTTACAAAAATGATTAAAACATATTTAAACCTTGCCATAACTGTAACCCTAACCTTTAGCCTAACCTTGATGCTAACCCAAACCAAACCCTCAGTTGATGTAGCAGTACACCACTGCGAGTCAGGTTATTTGATAGTCGATGTATGTACTTTTTGTTCTCAGTAAAAGTTGCTTGCAGGGATATTTTTTTTACAAAAAAAATAATGCTTATGGGGACAAAAAATTAATGTGTACACTAAAATGTCCCCAATAATGCTGATGTCCAGGGACATTTTAGCACAGGTATAGTATCAACTACGGAGACAGATTGTAAAATCTGTCCCTGTAAGCGATACTATAGGAGTGTGTGTGTGCATGTATATATATATATATACATATATATATATGTATATATATATATATATATATATATATATATATATATATATATATATATATATATATATATATATATATATATATATATATATATATATATATATAACCAATAATTTTAGAAAAAGATATGAAAGAATAACCTTCTATTCATCACTGATATCTCACTTTCAAATTAAATTTCGATAATGAACAGTTTTATCAAAATTTTTGTTATTCAAGTTCAATTTTAACCAAAAAAATTATAAAAAATGTATATAGATGAATACTACTGATGATAACATAAATAACTAAATACCTTTTTCTAATAACATTTATGTCATTTTTTTTCATTTCAGAAGACTTTCCAATAACATCTTTTCGTGCTACCAAAACAGTAGCTAGTTCTGAGTCACAATCAGACAATAACTTTGCTGCAACTTGGTTTTTCTTAATTTTGGCAAATTTACTTGTCTTATCAGGTTCTATTATGTGATTATTTTGCGCAAAGTTTATGTTGTTAAGTCTCTCCGTGTTGGAACTAGGCAAGCAACCAATGTTAGCAATGCGAAAAAAGAGCTTTGCTGTTAGGAATACTTTTGCATTGCTTTGATTACTGCTTTGCATCAAGTTCCCAGCAATAATTGTGTTATCCTCTGTATACTCGTAGAATAACATATCAAGTTCTTGTGAACACTGAACAGCAGATTTTCCCTGTCTTAAAAGATACTTTAATGGAAATGATGTTGACCCAACGAGTAAAAGAGAATCACCATCCCACATGTCAATATAAAGACATTGATCATGAAGATACTTTAAGAACGATACTTGTTCATTGAGCTGCATAAAAGCTGGATCAACCAAATATTTTATCTAAAAAATTAATTAAATGCGGTAGTGGTAAAGCGCTTGCTTCATAAGCAAGAGGTTCAGAGTTCGATCTCCACCACGTCCCTGGTAGTACCGCGCTCAACTTGTTTCTCCGCGCAGCAGCCTTGTTCATCAAGGTTCGTGTTTCGGAGTTAGAGAGTTGAGAGAGGGTTATTACCACTATTAAGTAGCCTCCTTATCTGTAGTGGCCTTCTAGGCCTTGAGAAGGTGAATAACGAAAAAAATTAGAAATTTAGAGTTGTTTTAAATTAATCAGTTGATATAAATCAATTTAAATCATGATTGAAATTCAATTATTTTATATTTTGGTTTAATCTAATTAGATTCAATTGATTAGCTAAAACTAACTTCTATTAGAATAAATATTAGACAAACAACGCATAAAAAAAAAAATAATGCTAATATATATATACATATATATATAATATATATATATATATATATATATATATATAATATATATATATATATATATATATATATATATATATATATATATATATAGATATAGATATAGATATAGATATATATATATATAAATATATATGTACATATACACAGCCAGAAAACACAACAAGCTCCATCAAGTTTTAATAGTAATTATTTTATACCATTAGGCCAGGTGGAGAATTATCAGATTTATTTCCATCTCTTGCACTTCTTAATAATATACATGGTGCTAAATCATGAATGCTTTCTTCACCTCCATATTTTTTGAGGTGTAACCTTAAAAAAGTAAAACTGCATTTTTCAAGAAAGATAAAAAAAACTAACAAAAAACAAAGAAATATATTAATATATGTCTGTATTCTTACATATAAGTATACTATTATACTTACATGCTAATATTCTTCATAAATATTTATTTGAAAACATCCAATATTATTTAATAAAAAAAAGTTTTTTTTAATAAAGTAATGCAATTGATTTAAAGACTATCATTTTAAAACTTCTGCAAAACTTAATAACAAAACTTAAATATTTTAAAGTTAAAATCTGGTCTTCAAACTTGTGGTCTATAAACTCATAACTCTACATTACAACAGAAATAATACACAAATAATAAATTTAAATCATACACAAATAATAAATTGATTTTCGTTTTGTTAAAATTTTCAAAATAAGTTTGAGATTAATAAGTATAATTATTTATAATTATTATTATATACTATATAGTATTATTATATTGTTATATAACTAGTATAATACAAAAATAATATTTATAAATTCAAATTGAAACTTTCCTTAAAAATTTTTTTCGAAGAAGAATTTGAAAGCATCTAAACTTTAAAAAATTCATTGATACTTTTTGAAAAACACACCAACACACAAATTAACATCAATCAGCTTTCTTCATTAAAAAATTAATATTTAAAAGACATAATTATATTTAACATATCTTAAACAAACAAAAAAGATTACACTGGTATTTAACAACCTAGAACAATCTTAAGAAAAAAAATTATTATAAAATAATATATTAACAAAATGAACTTTCAATTGTTTTGAAATGTATAAAACCATAGTAACACTACCTTTCAGTAGTAGTTTGCGGAAACCTATAAAACTGGAATGTAAAAAAAACACTTCGATGATAGCACCTAAATAAAAATATGAATATATGATATTAGTAAAAATAAAAGCACTAAGATATGATAATAAATTCAATAATAAGTAAAACCTTGAGAGAGCTAAGAACTGGAAAATAATGTCGTTAGCATGCAAACCATCTCTAGTTTCCAGAGAAATATTGTATTTTATAATTTCTTGAGTATCAATTAAAAATGGGGGATTGCCTTGAGTATCAGTTATTTTAGGATAGTCAACTGAGTGTAATATTGAATAATGAACTCTACTTAATGTAGAATGCCTATCAAAAATAGCAAATAATAACAGATTAAAACATTAAGATCACATCATGCAATAATGAGTTTTTGATGCTATGTTGTTATTGTGTGCAGGTAAAGACAATGCAAGTCATAAACAAATGTTTCAGTTATTTTTCAAACCTACCTGGAAGTATTTGAAGATATAAGTGAATTGTAGATCTGAGATTGAGGTAACATATTTGACTGTTGCACTTGGTGAGCATTTGTTGTTGGAAAACTTAAAACAATGAAGTAGTAATAAAAAAAGAATCAAAAAGTAAAAAAAAAAAAATAAATAAATAAGGAAAGAAAATATTAAACTTGCATTACAGGTCATTGTTCTAATAACATACTAAAAACAAAACACTTTTTTTTGTCGCAATGTATAAATTTATTTAGTAAATATTTTTTAAATTTTATAGTAGAAATGTAAATGTGTAGTAAAAGAAAAATTTCAACAATAATTATGAACAAAGAAATAGAATATGATTGTTATTAACAATTCAACAAACAACCCATCACAATTTGTAAATGTTTTGTTATAGCGGAAAATATTTGTTTTTAAATATTTTTTTTGAACATTTAACACATTATTTTGGATTTTTTTCAAAACTAAATATAATATAAATTTATAAATATAAATTCTTTTCACTTTACAGTATAAAGTTTTAAAGGTTTGGAGAAAGTTTGAGCAATCAACATTTGCTTTTTTGCTCTCCTAAATAATTTTTTTTTTAAATAAACAAGCATGCACACACGAAAACAGATTATTTAGGCAGTAAAAAGCCTTCTAAGTAGTCAACCTTTTACAATGTCTGTTTTACAAAGTCAACATTAAGGAAGCTTGATACTTATACTGATACTTTAGATTGAGTTTAATTAACTTCAGTGGCATGAATTTATATCTTATAATCTTAAAAGGTTTGACACTTTTTAGATGGGCAAGGTATATATGGTGGACTAGTAAAACCAGTCGATGCGTGTCAATTATGCATACCTCAACTAGTCAATCATGCATACCTCAACTAGTCAATTAGAGAAAATCTTATTTGGTTAAAAGCAAAGATCAGGTAAGTAAAATTAATAAAATAAAAAAGTTAGAAAACTTCACTAAAGTAAAAGGCATAAAACTAATAATAAAAAAAATATGTAAAAATTTCTTACTCATTTTGTATTAAACTTGATAAATGACCCTGTGCTTGGTCTTCATGCACAGGGTCATTGTGTGTAACACTATCTGCAACTGAAAGGTCCTGTGATGCTGGCAATGAGCTGTTTTTCTCAGAAGTAAGAGTACTTCTTCGTGAAGGAATATTATTAGATTTTTTGGCATGAAGCTGAATTAGACTGAATTGGATACTTCCTAGAGATTTCTAACAAGGAAAAAAAAAGTTGTATGCTTTATATAAAAAAGCAGCAATGGAAAATTTACAATACTATACTTTCTATAAAATACTATACTAAATTTATGATACTATGCTCTGATTACTGCTAGGTATTATTAAAGTGTTTATATCCATCATTAAAAAAAACATTAAATTCACATCAAAACAGCATTAAAATACCATCACAACTATCATTTACTAATTAAAAATCAACAGCACACATTCATGTACAACTAGACAAAAAATAAATGTTTCCTTTGTTTGAAAAAATGTACCTTTAATATGCTCTTACCTGCTTATCAGAAGAAAAATGAAGTTCATTAAAAACTTTTGTGTTAAATGGGTTTGGAGATAAACCTCCTTTCAGATCAATCAAATAATTTTTGTTAGAAATTTTCCCATTTTCAAATGGTACCCAAATTGCTGTTCTCATTGCCACATCCACTTTTTTAGTCAAAAGTTGACCAGTTGTCTGTAATATAAAAATTAACCATTAATATAATCTGCAATATTAAAAATAAATAAGATAAAATTAAATTATATGTGTGTGTTTACAATATATTATAGTACCATAAACTTGCACCAAGCATATTTAATTATATATTATAATAAATAAAAATACATTTAAAAAATAAAAAAGATAAAACTATCAAATCGGTGCCAAACTGGTGTCCTGGAGACCCAACCTTTGCACCGAGTCTGGAGTCTCAGGAGTCCACGAAGATTTGAAAAAAAAAATTTTTTAAATTCATAAGCAGCTCCAAGAAGAACAAACAGCCTTGTCAAAGAGCACAGCAAGAAAGTTTACATTTTGTCTACTTATTTCCCTTTTTTTTTTTATTTGGTGAGGTTTGGCATTGGTTTGGAATTGGCTTGCTAATATGCAGATATTATTGAAATCATTCTAAAAGATTAACTTGCCTAAAAAACTTTTTCTAATGTCTTGTTTCTAAGACAGAATGACACGTGATATGTCACCCTTCAAAGCTTGTGAAATAAATTTTGAAAGGATTTTTTATCATCATATAAGTGAGGTTAGACTTTGCATTTTTTCATTTTTCAATTTTTAGGATTTTTTTATTATAGTAGCAAACATAGTGTAGGTTTCTGAGTGTCAAGTTTTTGTCAAGTGTTCGTTTTAGAATTAAGTACTACATCTATTCTAGAAAAATCTATTTAAAAATACCTTCATTTTGTTAGTTTCAATACTTTTAATATATGAAACTGTCAAATATGTGAAACTTTTGTGAAAATTACATGAAACTGTTTTTCAACTAATAAATTTATTATAAGCAAAATAAACTCCATTAGCACAACAAAAGTCTTGACTTGAAATAAGCAAATTAAAATTAAATTTGTTTTTAATTTTGCATTATAATGGTAAACTAACAAGTTAGACAAGTGGTAAATAATGGCCTATTCACAGAAAACTTGTCATCATAACCAGCTCACAGAAAACCTGTCATCCTAACTAGTTCACAAAAAAAGCTTACAAAAAACTTCAATAAACAAACAAAAATTGTTTGTGCAACAATTTTTTAATAAAAGACTTACTTTTAATGAGTGTCTTTAAGATATAACAATGTAAACGTGTTTGGCAAGTGTGATGAGTAACATATTAATATGCATTGAACATATTAAAATGAAAATTTAAAAATGTTTTGCACCATAGCAAATAACTTGCAAATTTTTGAATACTTAACCCATTAATTGAAATAGAGTGCATCCTTGAAGATTTACAGGATGCCTGCCATTGTCTTTGCTCATATCTCAAGTAAGCGTTGAGCGACTGTTTTCTGCTTTAAAGCACATGACTACAGACCATATAGTCACTATGCATCTGAGCTAATTGGCAATAAGCATTTTTAGTGCATGAATGATTTTTTTATTTGAATGTTGTATGCTTTTTACATAAAGTATTTAAAAGATCTAAAATTTATTAAATTAATGCAAAAAATAACATAATTTTTGCTTTTCATTATGACAAAAAGTTGTTGTCACTAAATAAAATAATTATAAAAACTGATGCATCTGAAAAAGTTATTTCTTAAACGCATGAGTGTTTACAAACAAATCTATTCATAAATTATAAAATGTCATTTTGCTCTATTGAGAAGCATTTAATGCTTTGTTACACACAAATCCTGCTACAAAATGAATATGGGCTCAATAAAATACTTTTAAAAAAGCTTTTTCTCTAACATAAAATTCTTGCAAGTTCAAAAAATTGCTAGAAGAGAGTTACTTGAAATGTATGGTTTTCTCAATTTTTTTTTTTATTAGAGATCTATTATTTTTATTAATTTTTACTATTCAGCTACTATGAGACCAAATAACTTTTTATTTTTATATTATTTGTATAAGAAAATTTAATAGTACCCAATCGCTTCTCTAGGATTTTCTTATTCGTAACAATTCCAGATAACAAAATCAAACTATTAATTAAAAAAAATTATCATAAGTCCTGGGTTAGAGCCCATTGTTTTTGGAGTCCGGAATCCCAAAAAATTGACGAAAATCTGCATCCATAATATAAACTATCAAAACAGTTTTCATCCATCCATTTTGTACATTTTACAAGTGTGAACTTTTTATTCAGCAGAAATATAGGCATAATTTCAACTGAATTATAGCATTTAAACATTCAAGAAAAACTGTACAAAAAAAATTTTAAAAGTAATGATAGCAAACAAAATAGAGAATTTTGAAATTAAAAATACACTTTTTTGTGACAAAAAAGTTTCTACAAAAATCAATTAAAATTGTTAAAGGAACTCAATTCCTTGGTGTTCTAATAACTTGTATGTTCACAATTCATGCTTTGGTGTTCTAATAACTTGTATGTTCACAATTCATGCCTTAGTGTTCTAATAACTTGTATGTTAACAATTCATGCTACTTAGGTTATGCTAAAATGTTTTAAAAACTGCACACCGTTGTGACAAAAGTTTAAATTACAAATACATAAAATATGTTCATTATTTACAAATAAAATAAACTCAGATAAAATAAAAAAAATTAAGCCCTAATTTTTATGAAACTAAATTTTTATTGAAATATTAAATTAATCAAAATATTAGGCTACAGAGGAAAAACTTGTCAATTGTTTTAATACAATGTATATAAACAAAATGTAAAAAAATTAAAAATAAAATTAATCTAAGTAAAATAATCTAGCAAGCATATGAATATTTAGCAAATGTTAATTATATAAGTTACATTTGTTCAGGTATTAGAAATAAAGGGACAACTGGCAATAAAGCATTACCTTAAAAAACTTTACTTTTAACTAATTTAGCTTGACTTTTAAAAATTTAGTTGTTTAGTTTCTATATAAAGATTGGGATTATCACTTAAAACAGGTTTATTAAAAGTATGTATGCTTATGGCTAGTTTATATAAAAATGTTATTTGCAAATAAAAATTCAAAAAAGAAAACAAAATCTTTTTTATTTACTTTGTTATAGACAAAACATGGTTGTGTCAAATGTCGAGAAAATAAGTAAAAACCGGAAACTAAGTAAACACTCGATAATATTATTACATAATAACATTTCAACACTCTTTTGAGTTATTTATTTAATTAAACTATTTTACAAAAAATTTAGTAAAATTAATGTCAATAAATATGAAAGGCAAATAAAAAGAATTTTATGACATTTAAAACTCCATTGAGCAAATGCCTTGAGAAATTTTTTTTTTTTGAAAAATTGTGGATTTTTTTTACAACCACTATTGTTTTTTCTTTTAACTGAAAAATATATATTTCTCTCTTTAAATTAGTAGAAAATCACTTATCAAATTTTTTAATTTTACAATGTGTTTTATCAATAAAGACTTATCAGAAATAAATGATCATATATATATATATATATATATATATATATATATATATACATATATATATATATATATATATACATATATATATATATATGTATATATATATGTATATATATATATATATATGTATATATATATGTATATATATATATATATATATATATATACATATATATATACATATATATATACATGTATATATATATATATATATATATATATATATATATATATATATATATATATATATATATATATATATATATATATATAGAAAGAGAGAGAGAGGGAGGGAGAAAGTTGTAACATGCAAATAATAACCTTTTGATTGCCTTTTTTTCGAGATGATGTATCTTTGATTGTAATAGGGATGGTTATTACATACACTAACTGAAAGATAACTGCTATATATGGGTGAAAAATCATCTCATCTAATTCCAATCTACTTTGAACAATAAGCCCTATGCATTCCTCTAAAATAAAATAAAAAATTTACTATAAGAAATTAAAAAATTAAACTATAAAAATTTTAATTTAAAAAGCTTTACTTAAATTATTAGATTCTGCGCTTTTATTATTTGATGGTGAGTTTTGGGTATATTCATTTTCTAGGAAACAGACATGAGGTTCTTTAATAAATTTCCAACCATTATGAACTCCAACCTAAAATAAGAAAACTCTATCAAAATAATAGAACAAAATACTATTTTCATCAGGGATGCAGAGTCCCAAAAAGGACTCTGGATTTGAAAGTCACAAAAAGATCACTTTATCCTAGTTTTTGATATCCAGGAGCTCTAAAAATATAAATAAGTTTATGGACTACTAATAGGAAAAAAAAAAAAGACGTTTAGGTTAGAGGAACAATTGTTTTTTGAGCCCGGAGTCCTTAGGTATAATGGCGGCAAAGATTCTGGGCTAAAAAACAATAAGTTTCAAGTCATTAAATCTCATGAACTTTTTTTATTATAGCAGATAATAAGTTAACAAACATGTTTAGAGCTCTTGGACACTACAGACTCGGAAAAAATAGAGATATAAAGCCGGAGTCCTTTTGGAACTCCGCATCCCTGATTTTTATACTACAAATAAATCAAACTAAATTTACTTTTAGTTTTTTTTCTGCAATGGAGACAGTCCTTTCATCAGGAGATATATCATCTCGAACAAACCGATCAGCATTTAGAAATTTACAGACTTGCTCGTCAAATAAATGCACTGATGGAGTAAGATTGATTAAAATCTAAAAAAACAATAGCTAATTTCTTGAGTAGCATCTTGTAATTTCAAAAACCTATTTTTAACTACCACTATTATCTATAGATGAAATTATAAATAGTCTAAATTATCAAGTAACTAACAAAAAAATTAAAACAAATGATTTGAAAACATGAAAAGTGAAAAAGAATTTTTAATAGAATAGTGACACTTCGAAAAAAAAACTGAACCTTTTATCTAAAACTTTAAATTTTTAATAAAATGCGATTTTATTTAAAAAAAATTTTTACACCAAATATAGTATTCCATGCAATATTTTATACAATATGTAATGTACTCATTTTAAAACAATCCAACTAGTTACTCAATGCAATACTTTAATCTAAATTGATTCGAAAAACCTATTTCTTATTTACACACAAAAAAACTTTTCTATTTACCTTAAGAAGGTGACATGGCCATGTTTTAATTGGCTGTGGATTTTGTAAGATATCTACAACTCCATCCTCTAAAATATTATCACTGTAATTAAAGATTTATTATCATCTTTGTGATAACATGCAATAAAAATAGATAAAACAAAGAGTAAAACAAAATAAAGGAAACTGGCACTAAACCATACTAATAATAGTACCAAATTTAAATTGATTTTTTTTAAATGCCAAAATTCCTTGAGGCAGGCGCCAGAACAGGGGATACCGCTGCCCAAATTACTTTCCTACAATAGCCTCTGCCAGTTAGTATTTCTCAAATCTGTTGTTTATAGATTTAAGAGACTTGTTACTTAGTTTTGGTCATTGCTAAAACTATATTATTTACGTATAACAAGTTATTATATTTTCAAAAAAAGCTTTATGCAGATTGATATAAAGAATATGTGACATTTCTTATAAAATACAAGTCAGTCACAAAAGCTTTCGCGCACCTTACAATTTAGAGAAAACACTTAATAAAAACCATTTTAAATGCAAAAAAATAATTTTATACCAAAGTAACAAGAATATATCGTACAAGAAATAAAAAATAATTAACTAAATAAAGATATTTATTTGTAAAACTGAAAAAGGTTAATTTTTGAATTTATAATAGGTCACAAAAGTTTTCGTACATTAAACAAAACTTGTAAAAAAAACAAGAATATGAAAAATTAAAAAATCTTTAGTATTTTGTTGAGCATCCTTTGGCGTTTTGGATCTCGATCCTGTTGAAATATCCAATTATTTCCTAACTTTAATTTAGCAGCATCTGATTTCAAATTATTTTTTATAATGTCCAAATATACACAGCGATCCATTTTAGGCTGAATAAATACCAAACTCCCCACCTTAGCTGCAGCCATCGATCCCCAAACCATCACACTTCCTTTTTTTTCTTCTAGTTCTGTATTTTTTTTCTTCTAGTTCTGTATTTTTTTTCTCCTTATTTTTCCACGGCTATCAGGTCCGAAAATGTTAAATTTACTCTCGTCAGTAAATAAAACATTGTTCCAAAATTGTTCATCTTCCTTTTCATACTTTTTGGTGAACTCCAATCTTTTCCGTCTATTTTCTACACTTATAAACGGTTTCTTTCAAGGTACTCTGCCATTTAATCTGGATTTTCTAAGTATTCGTCTAATATTTTCTGGATGAACTATCTTTCCAATATCAAGTGCAACATCTACTGCTAATTTTGGTGCACTAATACGTGGATTTGAATTGACTTTTTTAATTATACTCTTTCTGTCTCGTGAATTCAAAATTTTTGGTCGGCCACTTCTTGGTAACGTATAAATAGAACCAGTCATTTCAAATTTTTTAACAATACTTTAAACAGTGGAATGTGTTTTACCAACAATTTTGGCAATTTGATAAAGAGATTTTTTTTCTTTATGGAATTTTATTATTAATTCATGCATGTCATTAGACATGTGATGTTTCGTATTTAAACTCATGTTTATAATTAAATTTTTGTTAGAAAAAATTATTATTACCTTAATAAAAATCTGTGAACGAACAAATTTGAACAAGTTTTAACCAACTACTAAGGAATTGCATATTATTAAGTATTAGTTTTTTTAGTGTACGAAAACTTTTGTGACATTATAAATTCAAAAATTAAACTTTTTCAGTTTTACAAATAAATATTTTAGTTAATTATTTTTTATCTTGTACAATATATTCTTGTTACTTTAATATAAAACTATTTTTTTTGCATTTAAAATGGTTTTTGTTAAGCGTTTTCTCTAAATTGTAAGGTGTACGAAAACTTTTGTGACTGACTGTATATATAATTAAAAGACAAATCATAGTTTTCATTTCTTATTTATTTTGATTTATTTACATAAATTTTACCTTAATTAAGATTACCTTCAGATATATCTTCTGATACTCCAGGTATAATGTCATCTCCACTTAGGACAACATTAAAGGGAATTAAATGACTAACTTCATATAATTTTTGATGTGTTTGAAGCGTATAATTAAATTCACCAGGCTTTTTTTTAAGTAATGAACACTCTAAATAAAATATAAATTAATGCATTAAGCGCTGTAGCTCTTTTGAGTTGAGACATGAAATCACTATTAAGTTGAGACACGAAATCACCAGCCCTCGGATATTAGAAAAATATTCGGTCAGCAATAAACTGACGATCTTAAATTGTGAGAGGTTGGCATCAGGTCGGTAAAAAAATTGATACAAAGGGGTTACCATGAAACATAGAATATATATATTAGATATATATAACATAGATATATTTTTAAACTAAATAATTACTTTGTATGAACAAAATATAAATAAATTTTTACCTTCTATAGGCTCTGGTATTAATAAAAGTGCAAAAGGTGAACCACAAAACAAGTCTAGTCTAAATAACAATAAAATATTACTTTTGAATTATAAATTGTTATATATTATAACAAACATAAATTTTAATATATATTATAACAAATATAATTTTTAATATACAATAAATTTTTATAAATCCAAAAATATTTTATATATCGTCATGGTGACTTCAATAAGACACATGTCACAAAAAATTAGGTTTCAGATAATTTCCTTAGGTTATAAAGGGGTAAATTGATTTTTGAATAAATTTTATCGGATTTTCAACCCACTTATTTTGAATAACTATTAAATATTTAGGTAACTAATGTTTTAGCAATAATAAAAACAAAAAATAGTGCAAGAAAACATAGTTTATTTTAAATTAAATCGAAAATTTATAGAATAATATCATTTGAAGATTTTTAAGTAAGTGTAAAATATCTGAAGGAAATATTTTATAAATTCGTTTGGTGTGATGTTGATTTACGCAGTGATACTAACAGGATCACTGGAAACTAGGAGTCTATTGATCAGATCAGTACTTTTTGCTCTCCTAGATAAATATTGTTTGAACTTTCAAATCAATCATTGTAAGTTCATTAATACAATTCACTTCAATAGAAGATCTGCAAATATCTAATAAAATCATACCCAAGCTTTCTATCTCACTTTTAATGTACTGATCTACTTTGAGCACAGATTCCTTGGATTCTGTTTCGACTTCTCTAAATAGGCACCTTTTGATTGCTGTTAAATCCAGTTAAATCCAATTCCACTAGACAAGTAATAAATAATGATTCTTCATGTTTTAAATCTTGTTAATATATGCTTTGGCCAGTAGTACTATCAAAGTACCAGTAGTACTATCGTGAGTTTCATTGTTTTTATTGCTTTGTCATTCAGAGCAGGTTCCTGAACTGCACAGATTCTTTGCAAATTATGAATCTTTAAATCTTTTAAAGGAACCGAAGCTAAATAGTTTTCCACTGTTATACTTGCAGGATAACATTTCAACATTTACTTGATAACATTTTCTCCAAGACTTCACTTCTAACCAATTGATAGGAAGCTTTTGTCACTTGCTTTATCTGTATTTGAAATATTTAAAACCTTCTTGGCAGCAATAACATTAGATTTATCTTATAATTTCTTACTAGCAACAAAAAATGATTCATTCAATGAATGAGATTCAAGCAAGCCAGACAAACACAGTTTTTTAGTTTTATTAAAATTACTAAACTATTTTTTAGTTTTATTAAAATTAGCATCTGGTTTTCAACCACAACTACTTGAAGATATTTCAGTTTTTTTTCTGAAAATTATGTATTTCTTTGAGCAATCTTGTTTCTCCGCGCAGCGGCCTTGCTCGTCAAGGTTTGTGTTTCGGAGTTATAGAGTTGAGAGAGGGCTATAACCACTATTTAGTAGCCTCCTCGCCTGTAGTGGCCTTCTTGGCCTTGAGGAGGCGTATAAAAAAAAAAGAAGGCAATTCTTAAGTTTTTAACAGTATAGTTTGCAGATTGCCACATTTTTTTAAGTAAACAAAACTTTGAACAGCATGCTTAAAATCAATGTCTTTAAATTCAGCAATTTTAGACTGAATAAATTTTAATATATCTTCAGTAATATTTTGTTTTGAAATACCAAGATTGTTTTTTTGAGGAAATTATGAATGTCTAAGTTTAATAAAACCATATCTGAATAATTCTTACAACAAATATTTTGTATTGAACAGTTTAATATTATAATATATATGATGTATGGATTACTAAAGCTTGTTAGTAATTAAATTACTACAAGTGTTAGTAATTAAAATTGAAAGTAAGTAATTTACTGTTAGTGTTAGTAAATAAATTACTAACAACTACCGAAAATTTGTTGTTGCTATGCTATGCAAAGGTATCCTAGCAACCAAAAAAATTTATCCTTATAAGAAGTGCGAATATTAGTACTTAGTACAAATAAAAAACTGTGAGAACAATGTTAATGTAAACGTAGGTAGTTGCTATGCAAAATTAAGTACTATAGCAACCAAATTGAAAATTATATCAAATCTTAAGGAGACAAGCAATCAATGGAAACTCTATTAAAATATCATATAGCTCAAATAAATATTAGACAGTTAATTGCAAATTATGTCAATTCTTAGTTATATTTCTTAAAGATTTTTTTTAAATCTGTGGCTTTCAAAGTATAACTGAGAAAACATACTATGACAAATTTATTCCACACAATGGTCTTTTTACCTCTGAATACTCTAAAATAACATGTACTAATTTTGTGTTTTGACAACGCAGATAAACTGAAATATCACACAATGTTGATGTCACCAAAACTACATATTTATAATTATAATTTTCTTTTTTTTTCTTTCAAATTTCAATATTTAAATACTCCGAGTCCTCTTAAATAAGGGATTTAATAGAAATAAATTCTCAATAAATTTCTCTAAATATGTAAGAAACAAAAAATAAATAAGTTTTTAAGATTAGACAACTAAAACTTTTACCATTAAGTCCACCTACTGGCCCATTGTGCTGTGCTAAGACCGGACATTTCTTTACAGTACCTAACAATAGCTATTAATTCATATTTTTTTCAAACATGAAGTTCAAGTATACTTGTTAACAATTAATTACTATGCAATAGCTTAGTTATAAAAGGTTCTTTTCTAACTGTTCAAAAAATTAAAATCTCAGCTGTAAACTATGTCTCTGACAATGGATGTTTGGACAAACTGCAAATATCAGAATCTTATACATTACTGGACACTGGATAAACTTGATTTATTCTTAAAACTGCTGTTTTTTGAGTTACACTAGGTTTTTATATTAGTGAGTATTATCAAAATACTTTGAAGTCTTAAAATCCCTTTAGACTAAATTCATCTTATTGTTAAGGATATCACAAATAAACTAGAATAAAAAACAGTGGAATAGCATCAGTTCCATGCTTAATTATTATAACCTTTCAACTTTGTATTCATGAATCTATATTGAGCCAAAAATCAAATAAAGACAGTTTAACTTTATGCAGAGGAATAATAACATAATAATCATCCAGCATGTGCAAAAGTAAAATGAATTCAGCAGCAATTAAATATTGTAATTGACAAAACAGTTTATTTGAAATGCTTCAAACAATGTTGGAACAAAACATTACTTTGGGAACTAATGAAGAAAAATGGGATGACATGTATCTTCTCACTAATTACCTTTGGTAAAAATTACCAATATATATATATATATATATATATATATATATATATATATATATATATATATATATATATATATATATATATATATATATATATATATATATATATATTATCATATTAAAAATATATAAGTAAGCAAACTATATTTAAGATATTACCTGCTAACTTTTGGACGAGCTGTTTCGAATGTATCAGTAAGGAATTTAATGTTTGAAAAAATTCTTAACCATGTCCATGCAACAGTTTCTGAAATTTCATTTGCTGAAAGATTAAAACAAATAAACAAAAATAAACATTGAAACAACCTTTAAATATGTCAAAATTCAACTTTCAAATAGAATAAATAAATCATAGGCTCTCTTGCACTAAGATTTTTTATTTTTATTTATGCGTAATGTACTTTATAACGATTATAACTTTGTTTGTATTATTTAAGTATTATTTAACAATATGCAAACTCCACTTATTTTTAGTAAAGTTTTATAAATCAGTGGATAGCTCATGTGCAAACTTAAAGAAAACACTCCACTAACAATTATTTTGTGGCGCAATAAATGACGCTCATTATGTAAATATTCTTTTAACATTAACATTACAAGCAAATGCTTGTAACAAGTGTAAAATTAAATTTTGTATTTAATAAGCAATTTATTTAATAAATAAACAGATAACTTGCCAAAAAACTGAAAGCTCTAATTAAATGCTGTTTAGAGGAGAAGCTCGCATGGCTTGCCATGTTTATTTTATGAGAGTTTTTTTCCACTCCCGCGCTTATTTATTTCCGCCGAGATGTGTGTGTGTGTATATATATATATATTTATTTATTTATAAGCCTCATATATATATATATATATATATATATATATACATAAAAGCTTGTGGGCTAGTGCATAAATAATTTACTGAAGTTTTTTAACGAAATTTGTAGGAGCCTATTTAAAACTTGTTTTTGTGTTTTTAAAAACAATTTTTAAAACAGATTAATTGCTATGTTCATTATCTCAAGTAATTGGTAATAATGTTGGAAATTGGGCAATATAAAAGAAAAAATTTCAGATATGCATTAAATGTGGTGAATACATTTATAAAAGAAACCACTTTATTCTTTTATTTAATTTATTCCATCATTAAAAAATTTATAAATCAAATAATATATAATAGAAATAAATAGCAATTTATTTTCTTATTTCTCTATTATATAAGTATTGAGAAAAAACAGCAAATATACCAAAAACATTTTTAAAAGCGAAAAGATGTCAAAACGAATTAACATATAACAACTTGTATCAAATTCGCTAGCTAAAAATAACAAACATTTTAAATCTTTTTAGAACACAAAAGTTGTATAATTTTTATATAAAAAAAATTTTTAACTTTCTTTTATTAATTATTAAATTTTTAATTAAAACTTGATATTTCGTTACAATTTTCGTTTCCTTTTTTTTTGGCATTGTTTTTTTCTCTCAGTAGATAAGTTTAGCTTTTTGCCACAAATTATTAAAATGCTTTATAGTTAAAAGATGCAAACTGCTGTGGTCAGTGTGTCTAAATAAGTTACTTTAAACGTGGACAAACAAGGCATGGACAAACAAGGCACTTCCCAGGAAGGCTTGATATATATATATATATATATATATATATATATATATATATATATATATATATATATATATGCGGTAGTGGTGTAGTGGTAGAGCGCTTGCTTTAAAAGCGAGAGGTCCGAGTTCGATCCTCACCACGCTCCTGGTAGTACCGCTCTCAACTTGTTTCTCCGCGCAGCGGCCTTGTTTGTCAAGGTTCGTGTTTCAGAGATATAGAGCTGAGAGAGGGTTATAACCACAATTAAGTAGCCTCCTCGCCTGCAGTGGCCTTCACGACCTTGAGGAGGTAAATCAACAAAAATATATATATATATACACCCACATAATGTTAAAACATACCTAAGTAAACAACTTCAATCACAAGCATGCACGTGTAATCATTAACTTGTGTTTGGAAATATAAAGGCTAAAAAAAAAATTCAAATTATAATTTAAAAAAAAAATTAAGAAAAAAAATTTATTTATAAATTGATAAATCAAGAAATCAATTAATAAGCTCTTTACTCTAAATATACTACTCGCAAATTACTAAAAACACACAAACACTTATCTAAATTTAAATTAACATTGAGTAAGAAATGAAAACTTAAAAAATAGTGTATAGTAATCATTTAGAATGTGTAGGATAAGATTCAGAGAAACTCTGGTTTAGTAGTTAGTATGGTTTGTTATCTTGAAGATAAAATTGGATCATTTGATGAGAAGAGATTATGAGAATGTATATATATATATATATATATATATATATATATATATATATATATATATATATATATATATATATATATATATATATTATATATATATACATACACATATATATTTAATTTATTTTTTTAATTATATTATAGTTTGTGTTTTTTTAATTATACAGAGGTGAGATTAGTAAGTAAAGATATGCCTTAGATACTGTGTTAGCTCACATGTAATTAAGTTTGTTTGTGTTCTGTCTAAACTTCTGACATGGTGTTCACTCACATCATAAGTTACTATAAGTACGCTTAAGTTACTATATGTATGCTTATCTTAACCTCTGGCGCAGAGTTTACTCACCCGTAACTTACTTTATGTATGTTTGTGTCCAGTCTTAACCTCTAGTGTGGTGTTGGCTTGCACATAAAAAACTTTATATATGAATGTTTGTGCTCTGTTTGAACCTCTGGCATGGTGTTTACTCACCCTTAACTTACTTTATGTATGTTTGTGTTCTGTTTAAATCTTTAATGCAGTGTGAGCTCAGTAACTAACTACTTAACCCAACTATTAAACCTATGCTCACCTTAGTCTCTAGTATTTTGTTAGAAGTAGTGTTTTTCCTAATGCATTTACAAAAAAAACTTTCCTGGTGTTTAAAAGTACAGTTTTCAAGAAGTAATTCCTTTTAACTACTCCAGGTCAGGTCAGGTCAGGTTCAGAATCATCGCGATCAACTTAATTCTGATATTATGTAACCCAGTACTACCTACCCCATGCCCTGCTGCCTTGTAGGGTGTGCATTTTTAGCACACCCTACAAGGATAGGAGAAACAAACTCTGACTTAAAAATCCCTTGCCTTAGGGCTCTTAGCTAATTAAAGACTAGAGATAGTGTTTAAATAAAATACTTATCTTGGGGAGATGTCATCCAGCTAAAATTTCCTTGCCTAAGGACTCTTGGTTGAGTAAAGGTTAGAGATAGAATCTAGATAAAATTACTCATCTTGGGCAGATGTTAACTACATCCAGCTACTGTCTTGTAGAAGGCTTCCCAGGTAAAGACAAACTTACATCTAAAGTACCTCTCTTTGCTGATGACTTAACTTTATACTCCTGTCTTGACAAAAAGTCTTTTCTTTTCAATCACTTAGAACAGACAGCCGATCTTAAATCTGATCTCACTTCTGTAACAGAATGGATCTCACAGTGGCTTGTAAATTTTAACTTACAAAAAACTCAGTTATTTACTGCAAACAACAATAGAAATACTGTCAACATTCCAATATTATTTAATGGCAACACTCTCATTGAGCCCTCTTCTTTAAGTCTTCATGAATTATATATACAATTGATTGCTAAATTAGCATCTGCTAAGGTTGCTTCTCTTTATTGTGCTCACCATTTTCTCGCTTTATCTTGCCATTTTCTATCTTGATTTTATTCTCTACTACTACAAATCTCTTATTTGTCCATGTGTCGAATACTGTTGTCATACTTGGGCTGGTTCTTCTAATAACACTCTTCCTCTTCTTGACAAAGTCCAAAAACGCATTGCAAACATAGTTAGAATCTGCTAAGCTTGAGCCTCTTTCCCATTGTCAAAAAATGCATCTCTTTCTCTTTCTACAAATACTATCATGGTCGTGGCTCAAAGGATCTTTCACCTCTAGTTTCATCAACTAAAACTCAATCTCGCTTGACTTGTCATTCATTAAAGTCTCATTCTTTTACTGTATCTGTCCCTGCATGCTCCAAAAACTTTTATTCAACTAGCTTTTTTACCAACACTTCAACTCTTTAAAACTCTCTCCCATCTTTATGTTTTCTTGATTTATACAACCTACAACTTTTCACGTCTTCTGTCAACCATTTCCTTGCTCTATAACTCTATTCTTTTTTTTCCTATTAACTCTTAACTTAATAGTGGTTGTTTGCAGCTTTGTTGGGAGTGAATTAGAAATAAAATAAAAAAATGAAAGTTAAAATAGGCATATGCTTACTAATTTTGTGTATCTTTATAACAATCAGCTTTTTTAGAAAAAGAAAAAAAAAACAAAGAATAATGAAAGAAAAGATGATGAAAAAGCTACATTAACTGAACGTTTGTCCCATGCCAAACCCTAAGTTGGTGTAGCAGTACTCTTTTGCTGCAGCAGGCTATAAGACCTTTTTAATAAAAACTTTTATCCAGGAAAATAAAAATTACCAATTTTGATTGTTTCAAAAAACATACTTTCAAGATGGCTATTTATTATTTCAAATGGCTTCAGCCCATCGTTTAATTTGCAATGTACAATTATCATTTCAACAAGATTTTAATAAAACCAACACTAGTTGAATTATTCAATAAATAAAGAAGTTAATTTTTTATTACCATTTCATGGTTTGCATAGTTTGCATGGTTTGCATAGTTGCAAAGCTTAAAATATTTAAGACAACTCTTCTTAGTAAGATAAACAAAAAATAATAATTTAAACATTGAATTATTATAGAAATATTATAACGAACTTTACTTTCAGCAGTATCTTTAAATGTTTAAAAAAGCCTGCAATGTGCCAGACCCCGAATCAGCAATCTATAAAGATCAGTATTCAAATTGCAGACTTTGTATAAAATTTAATATCTTTATATTTTACTCAAGTCCATCGGTTTATTATACTATAATATATCATATAAATTAATATATAAGGGGCATATTACATTCTAAGAGAATTACAACTTTATTTTGTATTTTGCAAACTAAAAGTAAGTTTTTAATACATCAAATTATTTGATAGCATACTTTTATGGTTAAACTAGAAAGTAAAAATAATTTATGAAGAGGATGAGGAAGTGCCTCACAATACCGTTGATGATGTTTAGGTAGTGGGCTTTTTAACATATTTGCATGTTGGTCAAGACGTCAAAAATAAATAACATACGCATGGTCAGCAATAGAGTGGGATTGCACCTGCTTCCACCCCCAACCTGGTACACCAAATCCAAGAAGTGGTTGAACAAAAGAAAGATATAGAGATTTTAGCTATTCTACATCAAATCAAACAAGAGATTTCTTTTTTATGCCTAACGTGCAATTTGTGTTGCTTGCACTTGATAATACTTGATTTTTCCACTTCAAGTTATTTAAAAAAGATCACTTCTAGGTCCCTATCTGAATCTGATATATTGAGTTTACAACAATTTATATAAATTAGATCTTATTTTTATAACCATAGTGCATAACAAACATTTCTCGATGTTAAAACTAAGCAATCAATCTTTTGTCCATGCGTATGTAGAGTTTAACTCATATTTTGCTATGTAACTCATCAGAAAAACTAATTTACATGATTTTTGTGTCATCAACATACAATTTTGAAATATTTTTACAGTATCAGTAAAATCATTTGTATAAAGTCTAAAAAATAGTGGACCCAATGCAGAGTCTTGAGGAACTCTACTGTACACCTCAGCCCAATTTGAATAACAATCTCCTAAAAATCTGTATTCTATTAGATAAGAAAATTCAAAACAAATGAAGCACCAAACATCATATGCTTCAAGTTTGAGATAAGCCTTTTATGTTGAATGGTATCAAATGCTTTAGCAAAATCAAGTAAAACTATATCAACAGGAATTCCTTAACAAACATTTCTTGTAATTGTAATTATATTTCTTGTAATTATATTCAGTAGATAAGCAATCTCTTCTGGATTTTGAGTTATTTCACTGCTTGGTTGTTACGGAGCTTTTATAGTCTTTACATATTGTTGTAAATTTATCTATATAATACTTTTGGTTTCTTTTCAGCTTTATTCACAATCATTAATTCATACTTTCATTTTGTTATTGAATTTTTAAATGAAACTCTTTTTGCTCAAACAAATTCTGTACTTTAACTTGTCACAATTTACTTAAATATTTTTGGTATGAAAACACTGAAGCCAATCAAATGCTATTATAATCAGTTTTTATGTTTAAAAATTTATTTTTCTTTTTTTCATTTATTTTAAAGAATAAAATCAAAACACAATATCAAATGACCTCTGTTCATTTGCAGTTTGTTATATATATATATATATATATATATATATATATATATATATATATATATATATATATATATAAATATATATATACATATATATTTTTATATATATATATATATATATATATATATTTATATATATATATATATAAATAAATATATATATATATACATATATATATATATATATATATATATATATATATATATATATATATATATATATATATATATATATATATATATATATATATATATATATATATATATATATATATATATATAGATATAGATATAGATATAGATATATATATATATATATTTGTATTTATATTTATATATATATATGTATATATATATATATGTTTATATATATATATATATGTATATATGTATGTATATATAAAAGTATATATATGTATATATATGTATGTATATATATAAGTATATATATGTATATATATGTATATATATGTATGTATATTAGGGCTGTTCATGCGAACACAGGAAAAAAAAATTTTTCTCGGATTTGAATGCATAGTTGTTTATTTTGTGCCATTTGACATAGTAATTGACTGTGGAAAAAATCTTTCCAATCAGATAATGTTTAGGGGGTGCTCAATGACCATAAAGTTTTACGAAAAACGTCAAAAACGTGTAAAAAGTTCCAAAGTTCCAAAAATTTCTAGAACCTGGTTAGTTAGATTTTTTCCACTGAAATATTGTCTGATTGCGTGCTATATAGATTAATTAAAGTGCAGCAGATTAACTGTCATCAGGGCACCAGACTAAAAAATGTCTGCTAGTGTTTAAAACAACTGTGTTTATATCATTTTGTTAAAATTTGTATTCATAATTTTAATACTATTATTTAACTCAATTTAGAATTTGTTCAAACAGAATAAAAAGGTTTACAAGTATAAATATTATTTTTATTTGGAATTTCAGTTTGACAACAAATGTATTAATATTTTGATAGTACCTAACCTTAGTAACCTATTACAGAAAACTAGCATGGTAGTCTGGTAGTGTATTGTTTGTTATTAAGTGCAGATAATAATAATTTCTAATTTGAAAATATTTATTTAATTTCTTTAGTAATAATTATTATAATATATTGCTGCAGCTGCATAAACCAACAACTGAATGATAAGTTTGTATAATATGGTATTGAGTTTTGATTTTCTCATAATATTTCAGTTATCATTGAAATGGCAGCATCATCTCGTGTTGCTATCTCTACACGACTTCAAATCAAAATCTTTTTAATTGGACAACCAGAGCCAAATCTTCCAGATAAAGTTCTTCCCTTAACATCTGATGTTTTAAAAACATTTTTTTATCATCTTAATTCAACCAAAAAGCCAGTGCCTGAAAGTCTTAAAACAACTGTTGATGAACTGATTATTATTTGGAATAAAGCCCGTATTCCGACAGCATTTCATCCGAATGTAGTCTTAAAGTTGAAAACTTTAGTCCAGGAATTTAAATTAATAAAAAAAAAAAAAATCCAGATTGTCAGATTCTCAGAAATCGAGAGAGAAATCATTTACAGACACCATTGGCCTACTTTTTGACATTGCCCACAAGGATGCTGAAACCATGATCAGAATTGAAGAAGATAAAGAATTTTTATTGGATCAGAGATGTCAGAGAAAAATGGTGATGTTTGGAGAGGACAAAGAACTTTCAAAATTAGAAGAAAGAAATGAAGCAAGGAAACAAGCAGAGAGAGAACGAAAGCTAAAAGAAGAGCAAAGACAATCTGGTGCGAGTGCAATAGTTCCTGTTATTGAACCTTTACATGACGAAAGTTATAGTGATGACAACGATAACGATGCTGTTGATAATGACAAAATGGTTGATAGAGATTTTGAGATAGAAATCCCTGTTTATTACAGACAACAAGTCAGTAAAGCAAGTTCTTCAGGGTCAGCTGAATCAAGTTTAGCAAGTACTCCAAAACGACAATGTATCTTAGATACAATTCTTGACAAGCCTGATGTTTCATCAACATTAGACAGAATTAATCTATCTGACACAAAATTTACTATACTAGCAGCAGCAATTGCAAGGGCTGGTGGACAGAACCTCGATGATGGATCATTGTCACGTTCTACAGTTCGTAGAAAAAGAAACTATCATCGATCAAATATTGAAGCCACTGTTCGAACTGAATTCTGCGATTTGGACAAACCACCATTAATTGTCCACTGGGATGGCAAACTGATGATAGATCGTACAAATTCTGCAGCCCCTAAAGCAAATGTTGACCGGCTATCTGTAGGTGTGACAGGTCACAATGTTGACAAAATACTTGGAATAGCAAAACTATCAGCTGGAACTGGAGAAGCCCAAGCAAAAGCAGTTATTCATCTGCTTAATTTCTGGGACATAATTGGTGATGTTATTGGAATGAGTTTTGATACTACAGCCTCTAACACTGGCTCCAAAAATGGTGCATATGTAGTTCTAGAGAAACATATAGGTAGAAATTTGTTATATTTCGCTTGCAGACACCATGTTCATGAGATCATAGTAGCAGGAGTGTTTAGATCACTATTTGGACCATCATCTGGTCCCAACATACCTCTTTTCCAGAGATTTCAGCAATATTGGCCCAAAGTTAATCAAGGAAATTTTAAACCTCTGGATGACATTCGAATGAAAATACCCCTGGTGCAAGAACTACAAAATGAAGTGATTGCATTCCTCAAAGAAAACCTGCATGTTAAAATGCCAAGGGATGACTACAAAGAAATCATGAATCTCTGTCTGTTAATACTTGGAAAACTGCCTGATCAAGAAGAGAAAAATTATCATTTCAAGATCCCTGGTGCTTATCACATGGCTCGCTGGATGGCCAAGGTTATTTATTGTTTTAAGATTTATTTATTTCGTGAAGAGTTCAAGTTGACCACAAAAGAGGAAAAAAATCTCTGTGAATTTTGCTTATTTGCTAGTCTGGTTTATGTAAAATCTTGGATATCATGCACAAATGCCAGCGATGCTCCAGTTAATGACTTGTTTCTGTTTCAGCAACTTAAGCAGTTTGCAGTTGTGAATAAAACGATTTCCGAAGCAGCAGTCAAGAACTTTCAAAACCATTTGTGGTACCTTTCACCAGAATTGGTCCCACTAGCTTTGTTTTCAAACAAACTTCAAACGGAAGAGAAGCGAAAAATGATTTCCAACATGAAATTTCACGGTGAGAACTGGTCTGAAAGGTTGATCAAATTAAAGAACATTGAAAGTCTAGAGAAGAAATCTCTGGACATGCTGGTGACATCAGTTTCAGCAAGTGCGTTGCGGTCAATGAAAGTTGATATTGATTTTCTGTTCAACAATGATCCAGCTACCTGGAATGATTCCCCAGAATACCAAGAAGGAAAAAATTTAGTATATTCATTGAAAGTAGTAAATGATGCTGCCGAACGATCTGTGGCTTTAATGTCGATGTTTAATGAATCAATTACAAGGAATGAATCTGAAATGCAGAGGTTAATTCAGGTGGTTGAGGATCACAGAAAGCGAGTGCCAGATGCCAGAAAGTGTACTCTGAAGAGTTATAGTCCTCGCTAGCATTAACATTGCACGAACTATAACATTACGATAATTAAATGTTAATTGCTCATATGTTTTTTTGTTTATAATTCGTATTTTAATCAATGACAAAGAGTCAAAAATCCTAGTGTTTTATTTTGGAAAAATTCTGATATAACAAAAACCGCAGAACTTTAGTCATATTGCAGTATTTTATTTCATTAATTTCTCTGCTAATAAACCAGTCTAAAGTGGATGTGGATTGTAATTTGTATTCAGAATTTAATATTTAGAGATAACTAAAACTGATCAAATCTGAAAAATCTAATTAACCGGGTTTTAGAAATTTGTGGAACTTTGTTACTTTTTCCATGTTTTTCACATTTTTCGTAAAACTTTATGGTCATTGAGCACCCCCTAAACATTATCTGATTGGAAAGATTTTTTGCACAGTTAATTACTATGACAAATGGCACAAAATAAACAACTATGCAATCAAATCTGAAAAAAAAATTTTTTTTGGACAGCCCTAATGTATATGTATGTATATATATACATATACATACATATATATACATATATATACTTATATATACATAAATATATACAAATAAATATACATAAATATATACATATATATATAAACACATATATACATATATATATAAATATATATATATATATATATGTATATATATATATATATATATATATTTATATATATATATGTATATATATACATGTTTATATATATATATATATGTATATATTTATGTATATATATATATGCATATATTTATGTATATATATAAGTATATATATATGTATATATATGTATGTATATGTATATATGTATATATATATATACATACATATACATACATATATGTACATATATATACTTATATATATACATACATATATACTTATATATATACATACATATATATATATATATATATATATATATATATATAAGGCTCGAATTAAGCGTATTGCAATCTGGAATCGTGATTGCTTTTCACACCTTCAGTTTTTTCTTTAAAATAATATTTTCGTGATTTGTTTGTTTTTTTGTTATTTTTTTTTTTTCTTTTTTAATTTAGCATTTATTTAGCCATTTCTAAAAGTAATGTCTAAGTTTTTTATAATCTTTGCTCTCTTGCACGGAGATTTTATTCAGCACAAAGTGGTTTTGAATTTGATTCAAATTGATTAATTTAGAATTTGATTTAAAATGATTTATATCATTTTAAATCTCTGCGCGGAAGTCAATATTATTTTAAAGTTATATTTAGTTTGATTTACTGAATTGATTAAGTACATCATAGTAAATTTACCTATAAACTAAATCAAAACAACCAGTTAAGATACAGTAACTTACAGTTACACTAATATACGCTTTTAACTATAAATTATTTTAACAAGAAATCTTAAATAGAATATAAAAAACGCCATTTTAATTTAATTTTATTTAAAACAACATCTAATCAAGATATAACATTTTCTATTAAAATACAAGTTGTTTTTAGGAATTTTATTCAAAAAGAAATCTATTTAAACAAAAGAATTTTAGTCTTCTAAAATTTAAAAGAATTTTAACGCTCAATACTTATAAATTTAATTCAGCGACATCTGTAATACCCAGTTTGTAATACCCAGCATAACGAGAATCTTTGTTGAAAGTTAAGCGTTTATCTAGCTACAGTATTAATATCAGATTTAGAACATAGTACTGGTTAGGAATTTTTATTTAAATTGTAAATGTTTTGATAATATTTTGTTAATTATATTTTTTTTTTTTTTGCTTTTGAAATAGTTTTAAAAGTAGAAACATTCTATTCAAACATTAAACCAGTGATTGCAAAAGTTAAAATAAATTAAAAATTTAAATTAAAATTAATAAATTATTTTACCTCTGTTAAAAGAAATTTTTTTCTAAAAAAATAATTTCAGCTTTTTTTAAATTTAAGGAAATAGTTGATGCAGAACTGCTAAAATCGTTATCTTTTTTTGTTTGACCACTTCTAGAGTTTGCTGTACCAGTATGGGCTCCTTATTAAAAACAAGATATAGGCATTTTAAAAAGAGTACAGCGTCGTGCCACTAAATCAATACCTTCAATCAATAAATTATGAAGAACGACTAGCTTGTCTTAGAATGCCCTCACTAGTTAAAAGAAGACAAAGAGGTGACAATTCAACTGTACAAAATTTTCAAAGGTTACGATAAAGTTGAATTTAAAGAAAATAAGTACTTCAAGTTTAATTGCACTCGTGGCCATAACCTAAGGAATTTTCTGAACATAACTATAGAGAAAATATCTTACTAAATCGAGCCGAAAATTATTGAAATGCACTGCTAGAAAATGTTATTAAAGCTAATTTAGTAAATTCATTTAAAGCAAGACTTGATCAATGGGAGTTAAATCATCACAAGACTCTGCTGTCATAGTGTGCTTTAAAACCACACTCACTGGTAGCAATACCAGTCACAGCATAAACTAATACTAATACTATTTTCGCCAAAATTGTCATTGGTTAAAAAAAAAACATTACTTACTTGAATCCTTAGCGGTGGTGAGTTATTTTACCTAACTTAACTAAAGAAAGAAAAACCTGAAAGATCAGAGAAAAAAGAAGCTGTTTATACTTTAAAAGGCTTATTTACATGAAAAAAAGCTCCAAAATGTTTTCAGACACCAAGATTAGGCATGTTACAAAACAGCCTCGTTATATCAACTTAACATTGCCCAAGTCAAGCAGAGTTTATATACTGCAGAGTTAATGGATAAGCAGTTTTTATATTGCAGAGTTAATGGATAAGCAGATTTCCGATAGGAGAGCTATAGAACCAAAACATCTTTTGGAAGTGATTCAATGCCTACATTACCATGGGTTACAAGGAATAGCTTTGCAAGGTCATGATGGGAATGAAAATTTTACCCAACTATTGCGCCTGGTTGGTACAAAAAAAAAAACCTTGTAGATCATTTTCATGGAAAAATTGGTCACAAGTATACACATAACGAGGTGCAAAATGAGATTTTGGATATATTAGCTACTCTAAGCTTACAAGAAAAGTTAAAAACCATCCGAGAAGTTTTTTCTATTAATGCCAATGAAGGTATTGATGTGAGCAAAATAAGAACAGCTCAAGGATTGAATTAAGCAATTGCGATTTGCAAAATCTAGAAAAATATTTGGTCTTCAAAATTTTAGTTTATGCTAAGACGTGTACTTTGTTTTCAAGGAGCAAATTAATGTTACTAATAGTCCATAAAAACGCGCATTAATTATGAAATTAACCAATAAAAAATATTTATTGGTTGATTTTAAAATTAATGCAAGTTTTTACGGACCATTAGTAATATTTTTCATATTGCTCAACTTTTTATACAGTACACTTTTATAAAGTTGTTTAAGTTCCATAATAAGTTTTAAATATTATTTGAATGTCCACTCTATTTTTCTAGGTGCTTTTCTAATTCAATGAAAATTTGGGATTACTTATGTTATTTGAACAAAGAATGAATTATAAAAGTTATAAGTGCATTATAAAAGTAATAACACTATCATAGTGTTTTACTTTTATAACGCACTTATTACTTTTATTACAATACTTATAACTTTTATTAAATTTTAATTACTTTTATACTGCAGTTAGTTATTAGTGTTATTACTTTTGTAGTCATAAGTTCATTGTTTTATTTTTTATAACTTTTTCGCTAACAAATTTAAGTTGATTAGCCCCTTGAAATCAAAGAACTCGGTTTTGCATAAACTAAGATTTTGAAAACCAGATATTTTTCCATATTTTGCATTTCGCAATTGCTTAATTTAACCCTTGCAGTTATTGTTTTGTTTTTCAATGGTAGATGAAGATTTGAAACCCTTTTGAAGACTTCATAGGGTTTTACAAGTTGAAAATTAAATGAATTAAAATTTATTAAATTAATGCACTTGTTATCTAAGATATTCTCATTAGAATTAACTTATGTTTTGATAATTGCAGTGGTCAAACCTATAATGGTGCATCTTATATGATGGGAAGAAGTCTTGAGTATCAGAATGTATTAAGAAAGTCATTGATAATTAGGAATCACTATTGCAACTTTGGGACAAATGTATGAAGAAAAAACTTGACCAAGAGACAAAAGCAAGAATGGTTGGTTGCAAGAGCCAGATGGAATTTTTTTTTTTTTTTTCGACATCAATCTCTTATATAAGCTTTACACCATAACTTGTCAAAATCATTTTAACTGACAAAGATGTTGGCAACCAGTGAAAAAAAATATGCATATTTAGTTATTGATACAATAAAAAATATGAGAAACCATGGTGACTTCCATTTGTTTTTTGCATTAGTTAAGAAAGCAGCAAGTTCAATCAAGTCAATTAAAAAACCTACCTTGCAGAGGAAACAAAAAAAGTTGAGTTATTCTTTTTTTCAATATGTTATTGGTTATAAAGAACAAATGAGCAATACCTATTACCCAGAAACAGCTGATGATTATTTAAGCCAATATATTTTAAAGCTCTTGACAAAACTATTAATGTTATAGAATTAATAGAAGATCGATTCCAACAACCAGCATTCAAGAAGTTTATGAACCTTAAAGAAATCTTTATGAAAGCCATTAATGCGACAGATGTATTGAAAATACTTAAGGTTTTAGAATCTGATTTCCATGGAGATTTCAATTGGAACTAAATAGAAAATGAGCTTTATCTCATAGCAACTATTTGTAAAGATTTAAAGGAAAAATGCTAATTGATTTTCAAGATATATGCTTGACACTTGACAGAATGACATTTCAGAATATAGATTAAAAAATCTCCCATTGATCATGATCCATATGTGTTAGATCATTATCCAAAATGTGTTAATAAGTGGAGCAACATCAGCCAGACTAGAACGCTATTTTTTTAATGCAGAGGAGGGTCACGTCAACAATGACTCAAAAAATATATAATTCCTTGTCAGTGCTAAATATGCACATTGATATTGTCAATAGTTTATCTTTAATAGAAGTAGCCAAAGGATTTACAGCTGCACAGGATAAGCGCAGGAGTGAGTTCAGAACATTTACTATAAAAGACCTTAATTAGATTTTTTATCACATTTTTGCAATATTTTCAGTATTTGAAAGAAATTTCGGAACAAAATTTTTATTCTCAAAATCAGGGCAACATAAGCTTTTTTTGAAACCCCAAAACACATTTGAATTCAAGGTAAGTGTTCCACTTAGGCATTATCTCCCCACCCAATTTTATTGTACGCCCTAGCCCATGTTTTTTAAGTATCATGCTAAGTAAAAATAATTACTAAAAGTAATATTGCAATAGTATTAAATACATTACTGACTCATTACACTATAACTGCAACTTAAACTTTAAATTATAACTTAAGCTGTAAATTATATATATATATATATATATATATATATATATATATATATATATATATATATATATATATATATATATATATATATATATATATATATATATATATATATATGTGTGTGTGTGTATATAGTATAAATATTATTACAGTAATATAACTAACTTACAAATGAAAGTGAAACTAAATACTACTTAAAATGTTATTAAAATAAATAGCTGCTTTTAAAAAGTATTAATCAATTAATTAAAACCAAGGAGCTTATTTTTTAATAGCTTCAGCAAAAACCTCTTAGTTTACAGCCTCTAGCTCTATTGGCTTAACTTCTACATCCCAAATACATACACACCTTGTTATAACATAAAAGCAGATATACACTATTTTTATGCATAGAATAATAAATGTTTATACCTGATCTTTGAAGTTTATTGCATGTAACCTATTATTTGTTACTGTTGACTTTACTGATGAGCCTATCCATGTGTTTCCAAAAAACCAATGGTTTGCTGCATCATAAAATGAGATTCGTAATTGGAAGTTACATGGATCCTATATATGAAATTTTAAACACAATTTCTCAATTGAATTTTAAGAATATTATGCATATACAGATTAATCATATATACATATATGAAATAGCTGCCTAAAAAATCTGGAGACTATTTATTTATTATTTTATTAACTTCATGTGGCTCTATTTTTAGGCCATAGTTAAAAGATAAAAGTAAAAAACCCAATCTAATTTTTTTTTTAAACCAAAACTTATTTGGTTTAAAAAAATTACAAGAAATTTGATAACACTTTACTTTTTTATTGTGACTAATTTTTACATATTTTTAAATCTTTTATCACTTAATCTTAAGCTTTCATGAAAAAAATCTTTTAAATTTTTTTTGGTTTAAAATTTATTGAGTTGATTAGTGAAAACTTATTTTATTTTGAATACTAAAAAATAATATACTAAAAAAAATAATTTGTATAAAGAAAAATTATTCAAATTCTGTAAACCTTACAGGTTTCTGAAAAAAAACTTCTAAATTTTTTATAGTTATGCAAAACTGAAACAATGGAGATGAGCTTGTAATATTGTTTCTCGTTGGATGTAGAGGTATTGGTTTATTAGCTTCATAAAAATCTATCCATGTCTCTGCTATGTCTACATCATCAGACATCATTCACATTTTCTTAAACGATTACAACTTTGTAGAAAACTACCGAGAGTAACAATATGCAATTGGTTGGTATGTTAGTTTAACGGCAACGCGCGGGATTATTGATTATTATCATCTAGAGCAGCTGATCGGCCTTTAAATAAGACGGGTTGTAATTGTATTTTATAGAAACAACCTCACAATTTTATTTATTTACAATTTTTTTTATACTGTCAAGTGTGGAACACTTACAGTTAAACTTAGAGGCGTTACTAAGTGGGTGCAAAGATGTGAATAACACCACGTAATATCGTTTCAGGAGTGACACCAATTGGTCGTCAAAATGCAAAGCCTGGCTTCATACCTGTTTTTGTCACGCTGTGAATTTGGAAAACTTTTTTGCATTGTTTCAAAAGTTCATTTAAAAAAATTCTATTTGTTAATTATAACCGCAAAATTGTTTACAAAACGTTTTTGTGGTTTCAATCACAGTAATAAAGGTTTTCAATCACAAGTAATAAAGGTATCATTTCATACTACATTCCCTCACTTAACTTAGGATATACAACAAGAGTTTTATAAAACAAGATAACCTAATCAAAATAGACTTGTGCTTTAGTAATCAAAAAGAGTGGTATTACAACACAATGCTGAGAGAATATGTGGAAGTCGCGGCTGGCTTATTCGCTTGTCAAGCAGTAATTATACTGTCAATTATACTTGTCAAGTAATTATACTGCCTATGCTATGCCGTTAATGTTATAAACTTTTAAGTTTCAAACTAATTTTCAAATGTGGTGGGCACGTAAGGTCCGAAATTATACTATCATAAAATATCCAAAGAACATCAACAACGGATTAAAAAATAAAAGTTGGCAAAGGGATGAGCTGACTGCAGAAAATTTGGTTCACTTTTGTCCACGATATAAAAGTTGAAGTGAAAAAGAAAAAACTTTGAGTAACCTGTAAAGTAGTCAAGTTTACATAATGATGTATTGAGTTTAAAGTTACATCAATGGTACTGCAATGACTGGAACCCGCGAAAATGTAGAAGCCATTCTCAAACTAATGCACAAATAAGGAACTTTAATAGATGTGGGTCATTCCATATAAGATTGCCATAATTCAAAAATATTTAAGCTGAAATTAGAAAAATATATATTTTTAATTAAATTAACAGACACATTAGTGCGTCTAAAAAATCTTTATTTAATAATTTTTAATATTTTATGATATAAAAAACATGGATTTCTTAACATGGAGTTGTGTTAAACGTTTTTAATTTTTTTTTTAATTTTTAGTTCTCAGAATAAACATTAGTTATTAAATAAGTTAGTTAATAAGTGATATTATTATTATCTCAATTATTAGTTGGTATGTTACTAAAAAGAAAAAAGGTTTTTTTTACCGTCACGACCGCGACTTTTATAAAAAAACTAGTTCTTTTTATCCAACCTAAATTGAATTTTTTTAAATTAGAAAATATTTAGCAAAAGCATTTTAGTTGAAATAAATATGTATGTAAAAAAAATTTATAACATCCTTGTCTGGAAAAAATGCAGTAAAATGCAAATTCTTTTTTTACACAACCGCAACGTATCGGATGTTTCGATGTTTAAATGTGTCATAGCTATACGACGCATTTAAACATCGAAACATTTAAATGCGTCAAGGAAGAAGATTTAATTCGAAAAGCCTTAATTAAAAGACGTGTTATAAAGACTAATTTAAACAATTCATATAACAGTGTATTTAAGGATTATGAGCTAATTTAAAATATAACTTATTATACATATTCTACATAAAAACACAGGAAGTATATACTAAAACCATGCCAAAATCGCACAAACAAGTTTGTAAAGATTATAGAGAAATAAAGAAAACTGAATTAAAAGATATAGAAAAAGAACGAAGTAATATTCGTTGCCAACAATCAACGCCAGAGCAAGAATTGAAAAATAAGGAGTTTGGTAAATTACGACAGCGAAAAAACAGAGATCTTCAAAAAGCTCAAGGTATCATTGATAATACTTGTTCTTCTTCTAGTCAAATGGAAGAACCCGTCTATCATTCAAGTTCGTCAGAAGCACGTACAAGGAACCGCGTTAAATTGGCTTTACCAAAATTGCTACGAAAACCAGATTAAGTCATTAAACAGTTAGCAATAGAAATGAACATCTCTTTACCAAACAAACCAAAGATAAAAAAGCGCATCCGTTTATTTTCTAGTGTATTCAATTGTGAATTAGAGTTTTACAACCGCGAAGAAATATCTCAATGGACTCCAGGTATAAAAGACTTTATAAAAATTGATGGTGAAAAACGTTACTTGTTACTTAAATTAAGGGAGTGTTATTGTTAGTTAAATTAAGGGAATGTTTTAATTACGCAGAAGAATTTGGTAGCGAGATAAAATTTTCCAAATTTTGTGCACTTCGACCTGCTCAAGTACACACATATTCAAAGACGTCTCTTGAAACCTGCTATTGTCTAATTCATGAAAATTTTATAATTATATGCAACGCTTTATCCTCAAACCTTAATTTTTAACCTTATAACACAAACTGGGTAAACTAATGGATTCTTTGAAGCCCTCTCACTCAAGATTCCCTTTTACTGTCGTGTAGTTTTTGTGCTAACTGTCCTAACAACCGAATGCGTGGCAGTTTTATGAAGTTATATGCAAAGATTTGACGGTAAATTTAATATATTTGACTGAAGATGAAATCGATCAACGTTATAGTCAACTAAGCGATAATTTACTGCTAGCAGAAAAGGTTGAAGATATACGACTTTACCATTACTGGAAAAGTAAGAATGAAATTTTTAGCATGAAAAGAATATCACCACTATCAGACGAATAAAAAATCGTTATTTAGGATATTGATTTGCTTAGGTTATTTAATTATGTTTTTAATATTGCAATTTAATAAAGTGATTTGTTACATTTTTTTTTAATTAAAAACTTGTTGATGTTTCTTTTATTTTTCTAAGGATAACTATAAACATTGATTAACTATAAACATTGTTTAACTATAAACATTGTTTAACTATAAACATTCTTTAAATTGTTTATATATTTTTAAAAACTTTGGCAATGCTAAAATATACCTTAAAAATACCTAAAATGTAACATTATCTGATATTACAAAATTTTGTAACGACCGCGATGTAACGACCGCGACTTTTTGCTAGCTACCATTTTATGTAAAACATGAACAAAAAAAATAAAATAATTGTATTATATAAAAAATAATGAATAATATAACATCCTAAAAAATAATTAAAAAAAAAAAAAAATCTAAAAAATAATTAAAAAGATTAAATTTTAAAGTTTTCCACAAAAAAACAAAATTACTTAAACAATTTCTTTTTCTGCTTTTGTAGCTGTCACAACCGCGACTGATTTTATTTTGACATAGCGGTGCAACTATCGAATAAAATTCGCTGTAAATTTTTCAGATCGTAGTACGTGACCAAATTTACACATTACAAAAAAAAAAAAGGTTTATTAAGTTTCTTGCTTATATTTTTACCTTTTGCAGTAGAAATGTCACGACCACGACTATATAGAATGACCCATGTGTTGATTAGGGCAGGTCGAATTACAACTTTTTTTGGATTTAAATGTTTAGCATTATGGAAATATTTTCTCAACAGTCCAAAAACACATACTGAAAAATTTTATAAAATTAAATTAGTTTCTTTATGAGCGATTTCAGCTTTGAAGTTGGGTCCAAAGGCTTAGTGCACCACATTTACCGCGGCATTGTATTATAAATTCAGGACCTAACTAATTTATATATAAAATAAAATAAATAAAAATCAAAAGGACTGACACTTACTTAGAAATAGAGAAAAACAAAATAAAGCACTCTAAATCAGCAACAGATCGCGAGTCTCATGCTACTCAGTTATTTAAATTCTGAGTCTCTGATAAGTTAAATTTACCCAATAGATTAAATTTTAATTAAGATTATTAAAAACCTTTAAAATAACTGTCAAAAGTTGAAGTTATATAAATAAAAGATTCCATAAAAAAAAATTACATTAAAAGTAACATCTTTTTATTTATTTAGAAACTATTTTAACAATGTTCAACCACGTAAGGTAATGACTAACTCAAAAATTATTATACATTTTTATTAAATTTTATTTTTACATGTACAAGTAGCAATAAATTAGTTTTTAAATTAACAAAAAATATCATCATATGTCTTACCGTAATAAAATTTAGACATAAAACTCTTTCTATGCTTTCTGCGTAGAATTTTTGCTGAAATATACTTATGACGCGCTTCCTTTCTAAAAACAGTATGAGAAGCCGTGGAGACAAGTTGTACAGATCTCTTAACACTCTGTGAATGTGAAGGAAGATCTGGGAGGTCAATTTTTTCTTCAGACAATAACTTTTCTATAATCTCTTCATCAGTAAAATCTTGAGTTGTTGCTGGTTAATTTATGTCTTCATCAAAAATATTTATGAGCTTATACCATATATGAGCATCAATGTTAACTTCTGGAATTTTATTAATTCTGTTTATAGCTTGGCCATCTTTTTTACGATTTTTAATATCCAGTAATCTCTGCATTGCTATTGAATATATATATATATATATATATATATATATATATATATATATATATATATATATATATATATATATATATTTATATATATATTTTTATATTTCAATGTTAAAGTCAAAGGAAATATATATATTTCCTCTGACTTTAACATTGAGTACAAAATATTCTCAGGAAGTAGGCAAAAGGTATTGAACCTTAAGCTTGCGAAGCAAATATCTTGCACCTCTTTTCCTTGGAGCTTAATTTGGTTATTCATAAAATATATAATTGACGGAGCTTTGTGTAACTTATTGCTCTTTTTATGGAGGAACCATGTAGAAACATATACATGAACAATATAGGTTACCAAAATAATTAATTCAGAATCAGGAACTAGTACTCGGACTTATAAAGATATCAACCGTATTGCAAATGTTAACCAATAAGAATGATAAAGGGGACCAATTTTCCAACTTGAATATTTAACACTCATATTTCCAGTGGCAATTCCAATGCAATATACATATAAAAGCCTGTGGTCACTTAAATCATCTAAAAAATTTTTTTCTAAAACAATAATCGGAAACTTAATAACACCAAAATTCATTCTTATGAAGATTGCAGCCTATAGTCTCAAACTTTTCGTCCAAGTTTTTTCTTTAACTCCACTACCATTCCTACTTTAAGACCTGTGCTTGTTGAAGTATTGTCTCCCAAAATTGCTTTTAGAGTGTTTAAAGAATCATACTCTTCAAGAACTTTGTATAGGCACTGAGCTTGCTTTTTTCCTGTTGCTCCAACAAGAGGTTAAACTTTATGAGTAAGATACTCCCCACTGTAAAGGTTAGGGAGAAACTCCTTAGCCACAGTCATGTGATGTTAATTCTCTGTTGATCTCTTTAACACAACCTCACCATTTTTTTTTTTCTCTTATAAATGGTGTTGATGGTAAAATTGATAATGAAACTCTTATAAGTATCATTATGAATTTTACCATCAACAACAAGGCTCTCTGTTATTTTCAACAGATTTTAAGTCTTACAATACTTTATCTGACTATTTGCGTCTGACTGTTTTGGATTTGTCGAAAACTACAGTTGATACAATTGCTGAATCATTAAATAGTCCTGATGGATCGAGCATAAGGGCATTTCCTAATGCAGCTCCAATCGAACTTCCTATATTGTTTCTGATCAGTTCAATAGCAAATTTTGGAAACTTCCAAAGATTGTAAAATCCTGATGAATTTCTTTTAGGCTCCCATATCTAAAAAAAAAGTTATAAAGTTTGTTAACAAAAATTTTTATATAAATGTTAAAAAAAGAAAGTAAATTTAAAAAATGTAAAATAATGAACCAAATTTTAATTTATTAGTTAATTACTTCACTAGAGCTAGAAATGACAGATTCTGAATCAGATTCTGATAATACTATTTCTGGAAGTAAATTAAATGTTTCTTGTTGTAATGATTACTTCACATTTTTATATTCAGTTTTATGTTTAATTAAAAAGACTTGGGTCTAGAAAGAATGATCTAGAAAAGAATCTTTAATAAAGATTCTTTTCTAGACCATTCACAATCAACTGAGCAAAGTTGAAATAATCCATTTGGACCTGACTTTTCTCTCTAGTCTTTTAAATATAACCTTTCTTCTACAGGAATCTAAATATTATTTGATAATATTGAGCAATTGCATATGAAATTCATAGTATTGAACTTTATCATATTAGTAATATACTAATGTTCTTTTTATTTAGTAACACTTATTTTATTTATCTATTATTTAAAAATAGCATAGTACTTTTTATCTGGACAACAAGAACATAAAATATGAGTATCTGGACAATTATCTTAACTACATTTGATATTTTTATCATCACAAAGAACAACTTTAAGATCACATGTGCAGGAACTGATATCAAAAAGCCTATCCATTTTTTTAGAAGTGTTTTTTTCTGTTAATACTTTGCATTTATTTCGGTTAATTAACCTGGATATGTTTACAAGTACTCCAACTTTTTTTTCTACACAGTAAGTGGACAATGGTAGCCGAGTGTTAACTTTTTTCCATATCATGATTATTTTTTCAGCTGTAAGTTTTACTATTACGCTAAAGCAATAACTTGGATAAGTATTGTTAAGAAAATAAAATTCTTAAATCATCTGTCTGTTTGAGGTTGGTTCTGTATTTGCAAGAGGATTAGGACTTCCACCAAACTTGCTTTTTGTGCAATTTCGTGTTTTACGCTTGTTTAAAAACATTATTTTTCGTCCTCAAAAATTTTTTTTTCATACACAATAGCGTATCGTTTTGGTGACGTCAAGTTGTTTGTTTGTCCGAATATTAAATCCACAATTCTATTTTTAGACCCAGAGCGGTACGCTATCATAACATTTGTTTTTTTGCGAAAGTGCTGCAATCTTTAATTTGTATGAAAATCTTAGTGTTAAGATTTTTTACGAGCGGTGTCGCATTAAATAAGTAGATCGTTAAATAAGTAGACAATCAGTTCTGCGCAAGCGTCACGCATGCGCAAATATGGCGCAAAGCTTCCGTTAGATAGGTTAAATCAATCGTTTCCATGGTCAGCAAAAGATACTATGACTCAAAATGAGGTTTTATTTTTTCAAAAAAGCGAAAACCAAATATATTACTGATTTGGGAAGAAATGTAGGAGAGTGCTGCTACATTAATTGATCTATACCTGCCTCAACCCAAACCCTCAGTCGATCTAGCAGCATTCCCTTGCATATTTTCCATAAATTAGTCAATGTATCAGCACTACATTATCTTTAACCCTTAAACCTAACAAATGAAAAATTTGTAATTGTTACTTAATTCTACGCAGATAAATAGTAAGGAAAGTATTCTGATGTTGTCGCGGAAAAAAGAAAAGAAGAGAATTTATTTTTTTTTTTTTTGTAAGTTTTTGTTTACATTTGACGTAATATATATAAATTACATATTTTTTTCCAATACAAACAAGGCTTCTAAAAGAAGATCAAATGATCTTATCGTCAGGAGCCTTTTACAAAACAGAGTACATATTACATTATAAAAACGCCTTTTTACAATAAGAGAACGTAAAAAATTAACATAAAAATATTAAAATAGTACTTAGATAAATAGAAACAAATTGTCAACAAGTATAAAACAAAGATTGAACATACATTTCAAAATTATTATATATCATAAGACAAATTAAAAATTTATTAACTCGTGTCTAGCCTTTTTTTGTGTGTTAATTTACCTCCTTAAGGCCGAAAAAGCCAGAACAGTCGCGGAGGCTGCTTTAGTTGTTGTTACAACCCTCTCTCAACTCTTTAACTACGAAACACAAACCATGACGAACAAGACCGCTACACGAAGAAACAAGTTGAGCAAAAAACGTGAGAGCAACAAGTTGATGAAATATTTTTTGTACTATTTTCAACTAGACTTATATTCATCGATAAATGTTAAGTTTCATAGTATTATCTCTCAGCGTTCAAAAATTATGACAATATAAAATTTGAAACCCCCTCAAATTGAGGAGGGTTTAAACATTATATGGTTTTAACTTTTGAACGCTAAAATATTTCACTCTGAAATTTAAAATTTACCGATGAATATAAGTCTAGTTGAAAATAGCGCAAAAAATATTTCTTCAACTGTCTGGAAGTTAGCTATCTAAAAGACCAAAAAATGCTGGTGGCGCCCCTGCATTGATCAATATATGTCGATAAATTGATTTACAAAATGAACTCTAAATGTGTGCTAGAAGAATTTGAATTTTTAAATCATATAAATGTTAAAAATGTTGAAACAGCCATGGTATCAACATGCCAGAATAGTCTATACTTTCACAAAAAATTGATCAAATATCTCATTATAGTTAAAAATTACATAGCCATATTTTTAAATACTACTTTTGGTGTAGTTGTAATAGTAACTATAGTTAACTGCAACTGCAACAAATGTATGTAAATAAAGAACTGACTTTAATAACTGTACCTATTAACTATATCTTATATTGATAACCCTAGTTGATAAAATGAATAACTGATGACAGTAAGAAAAAAACAACTACAAAGTGAGCAAAACAAATTATCATGCCAATAACAAAATAATGAACAAGCAATAGTTGACCTAAATTAGCCAATTGTATAACTTTAGACATCTATAAGACACTTCCAAAAATAAAATAAGTAATGAACTTTTTAAATATTAACTAAAAAATAAACAAACCAACAATAAAAAATAAAAAAACGCATTTATGTATATTGATTGAATTTAAATATTCAAATAAGTCATAAAAACAAAAACAAAAACAGCAGAAATAATAGGATACATTTACAACGATGATAGTACGAAAGGAACACTTTTTATGATAGTATAACACAGTAACAAACGAAAACATTTCTAATTTACCATTCTCAATACATTTCAGATAATGTTAACTCATGTCATTATCTTTTTATACAATCAAACTTAAGTTGATATCGCTACACAAAGCTGTTGCATTTCCTTTTAAGAAAAAATCATTTTCATGTGCAACTCTATGGACTAACAATGGCGCATCATCTTTACTTAAACTATTAAAGAATGAATCATAAAACTGAACACACTTCCAATGTGAAACAACATCAGGACACTTTACTTAGAAACACCCAATATGATTTTCTAACATAAACCATCTGCAAAAAACTGAAACTTTCTGAAAAACCACCTGAATAAAAACAATTAAAAATTCAAAAAAACCCAAATATTTTAAACTTGGAAACCTAAATATTTTAGAAAGCTGATATAAAAACAAACATTGTGCTATATCAACCAATGCGTCATCAGACCAGCCAGATAAGTCTCTTAAAATATCTAAGGTCTTGTCTTCAGACTGTATTGAGAAACTTTAAAGAAAATCTTAGGAAAATATGAACTTCGACAGCCCCTTATTCCAAATATACTATCATTAACAAATAGCTTTTTTCAAAGCTTTACCAGTTTAAACTTTAAACCTTTTTCTCATTGATTGGTTTGAGGAAAATAAGCAGACTTTATCAAATAATCTAAAATTTTAAAGTTTTTTGAAGAGTACCAAAAATCTATAAAATAAAAAGGTTATGTAAATTGTTAATTTTTCAATATATCTACTTTATAGATCAGTAATTGTAGTTTTTTTTCCACGTTTTGTTAAGGCAAGAGGTCAATAAGGTGTAGGGGAAGTTTTTATATCTATGGTCAGATTTTTTCAATGCCCAAATTCAAGGCCCCAGACTTGTCTAATAATGGCGAAACTGATACGACCACATCTCTATACTAATTACTTTGTATTAGTATAAGTATATTGACTTATACTAATAAAATTCCATCAAGTAGAAGGGTTTAAAAATTAGTAGCCCTAGGTACAATAAGCGTTTTTTTTTTCTCAGCATCTTAAAACCCACAACTGTGGGTTTTGAGATGCTGAGACATAGTACAAAATTAACTTCAGAAACATACAAAAATATATACAATAATAATAAATTCTTAATCATAAATTGTAAAAAAGCTTAACTTAAATAGTGGGTTATATATACACATACCACAAAGTTGACATTTTTTTATTATAATAATTTATTATTCTATTAGAGACATACTGCTAAACATCTTCAACAGAGTAATTATAGACTGGCATTTTAATTATATAATTTTAAAAAATTTAAAAATATGATTATTTTCGTTTATATCTAACGGAAACTAGGCTACTTATTTAACCTGCCTAATGGAAGCTTTAGGCCGTGTCTGCATAGCCGCCGAGAGAAATTTCAAGTCCTGGGGAAGTTTTATTAACGGGCCCTCAATATGATAAATCATATACCCAGGACCAGAAAGCATGCTCTGGTCATTGAAAATAAAAATTAATTAAATCTTTTAAAAGTCAAAACTATTTAAATCTTTTAAAAGTTAAAGTTAAGAAAAAGTGTATAAAAAATAATGTTAAACACTATTTCATAATAGAGCTTTGCGAGCCTTTCGACTCCCAAACAAATTAATAACTTTTTCAAAATTAATTTTCATAACCATTTCGGCTTTAATAGATAAAAGTCCTAAGTCATTTAAACAATTTTGTGTCATTGTTGATCTTAATACGTTTTTTATTCTTTTCAACATGCTAAAAGATCTTTCTGCTTGGGCAACTGTCACTGGAATTGTGCAAAATAGCCTTATTGCATTTATGTTTGGAAAGAGCACATTCAGTTTGTTTTTTTAAATTTTATTTAACAATTCAACGGGCTGAAGATAAATATTTTGTATATTGGCATCATAAATTGATTTTAAATGCAGTATTTCATCTCTAAGATGATCATCAATATCATTTTCATTCATTTTTTGCAACTTTTCACACTTACTTTGTATTTCTTGATCATTTAAGTCACGGAACAACCATTATACATTGAATAAAGAATCTATTTCTTTTGCTGCATTAAATCTTCTTGTCATATTTCCAATAATGCTATCCATGAAAATATAGAAAACATTAATTCTAAATTCTTCTGCCGGTGTCCTTATTAACTCGTGTGTTGTTTTTTTTCTTTTAGTATATTTTTTCCCCGAAAATTTATCTGTAAAGATGTGCCCAACAATCTACATATATTTAGAATAATATCCCAACTATCTTTTGTCGTATTTAATTCAACAAGAAGTACTTCTGTAGTTTGCCAGTACTAAGCATTCAAAAGATTCCATATATTTTTTTATTCTAATAAGATCTTATCGAGTTTCTGACGTTAAGTTTAATTCCAAAACTGCTATTTTAATTTCATTAATTTTTTCAGCAAATGGCTTAACACTTTCAATTCTTGCAGACCACCCTGTATTTGACGTGTGAAAAGAACATCCAGTATTATTTTTTATTATTTCCCATCTTTGTGGGCTACTACTAAATATATTGTATAATTTTTGTATAGTGCCGAAAAATCTTACAACATGAATACATGATTCTGCTGCATAAACACCACATAAATTTAAACTATGACATGCACAAGGAGAAAAAATTGCCAATGGATTAATTTGCAAAATGCGAGCTTGTGCACCTTTATATGATCCACTCATGTTAGATCCGTTATCATATCCTTGTGCTTGACAATCACTTATAGGAATATTTTACCTTTGTAGCGTTTCAAGAATTGTATTAGCAATATCTTCTCCAGTCTTCTTATTGCAGTCAACAAATGCAAGAAATCTTTCCATAATTTCGAATTTGTTGGACTTAATAGTAACGTACCGTAAAATGAATGTAGTTTGTTCTATATTTGCGCAGAATTGGGTGTTGCGTCAACAATAAGGGAATAATACTTCATAGTTTCTCTTTCCTTTAAAATACAAGTTCTCAAGTAATTTGGACATCATGATATGAATTCATTTTGAATGTCTGGCGATAAGTAATGTACTTGCAATCTCTGCTTTTCGATTTGTGTCTGCTTTACGTTTTTTAAATGTTCTTCTAAAAGCGATCGTAATGACTTAAAAGTTCTAATAATTCTAGAAAATCTCCATTGTTCGAATCTCCAATCAAATGAGCAACACCTCTAAAGGCCTATCCACGCTCAGCAAGAAACAAAATTACATCTAATAATTGTTTTAATAAATCTTTCCATTTCTGTGTCTCATTTTGTATTTGTTTTACTAAATAGCAATCAATTGTGGTATGTTTATTTTTTTTTTTCTAAATTTCGCCTTTGGATATAACAAGATTTATGATTACTAGATTTTTCATGGTCAGGTATTCTGTCATATAATTTTTTGTACCCTCTATTAACCTGTCAACCATTTTCTGTACCAAAAATTGATCTTTGCTTATGAAATTTATAAAATAAACGACAAGGAAAACAAAACAAAGGATTTTTAGATTTGCTCCAAACTAACCAATCACGAGGAACTATTTCTTTATTTTTCAAACGAATGCTTAATAAATAGGTAGGGAATTGACAACTGTGTTTATCTACAGGAAATGTTGTTGGGTGTGGTTCTGGACCTTTTAGTATGGCATCTTCTACGTCTTTTGGTGTTATACTTACTTTTACCACTCCAATATCGATGTTGGCACAGTCAGTATACAAAGAAAGTGTCGAAATATCAGATTTCGCGCAAATTCCAACAAATTCCGTTTCATTCCTTGCGCTTAATGGATCCGAATCAATATCTCCATTATCGCAATAGCCATCGTTTTGTGTTTTTGAAGAAATTTTAAACCCCAAATTTTCTAGTGTTCTCATACCTCTAGAACTTTCTTCATTTCTTTTTTGTCGCTCTTTTCGTTTTTCGTAACCAGATTTATGGCGAGAAATCATATTCTGTATTTCAGAAATTAAAACGTAGCTCCTTATACAGAATTTATAAATAAATAATGCAAATTAAAGTTTACGAATATTAACATTTTTTTATTAATATTAATATTTGAATAATAATATTTTGTATTTAACGCAATTGTAATATTTATCAAAAGTTTTAATTTAACACGTATATGTTATTTACATAATGTAAACCAAAATTAAAAATATACGCTTACAAAAAACATCAGCAGTGTCTAAAACGAAAATTTTAAAATGCAGCATTAATAAGAGATCAAGTCATGCAATCTTTACAACTATTAACGTTTTAAAAAAAAATTAACAAATGGAAAGTTTACAACGTCGATTAAAAAATTCGAACTTTAATTTTGATTGAAATTGAAAAAAATTCGATTGAAAAAATTCGAATTTTGATATTACAAAAGAAACATAGCAAGAATCAAAAGAAGCATATTTGTTAAAAATCTTAAAGACAAAAAATAAGTGATGAATAAATAAGACTTCATGAAAAAAAATTATTTGTACACACACGGGGCCCCAGAAATCTTCCCCGTTTAACCCCCCCCCGTCCCCCCACTCGGCGGCCATGCGTATCTGCACATGCATTAAGCTTGCGCAGAACTGACCGTCTACTTATTTAACCGTCTATTATTTAACGGGAGTTTCTATAACGTCGAATTCTAAAAAGCCGAAATGCCGAAATGCCGAAAAACCTTCTAAGAGAAACTGAATAAAAAACGGAATGAAAGCAATAAAAAACCGGTAATAAACCCCCGCATTTTTAAAATTATTGTTTTGATTTTTGAAAATGTTTTAATGTTTTGAAAATTGAAAACATGTAAAATTAATAAGCAATAAATTTTGTGTTGGTATGGCATCTGTGTGTCGTATACTAAAATAAGAGTGACTTGCAGTTCAGTGGAATCTGCACAATAAGAGGAAAATCTGTCACTAATGTTAAATATAAAAAGATAAAAATGTGTTATCACAGCAAGAGTAAGCAGTAAAATTTTTGTTGTTAATTTTTCTATTTGTTTCTTTATTCTGTGTTAGTTAACACAAATTAAAGATTAATTAATCTGTGTTTTTTCAAATCTGTATTAGTTAATGAATATTAAGCATTATACTATAATGGCCTAATTTTTAACAGAAAAATTTGAGATAAAAGAATTTAAAGTTTTCTTTTTATATTCTTTAATTTTAAAGTTTTATTTACTTTAGTAATAAGTGATCTTTGAAATATGTTTTAATCAAATTATTATAATAAAAATGTCTAGGTAGAGAAGGATTTGTTACTGTTTAGAAAAAAAAAAGAACTTTGTATATGAAGTTCAATAATTTGTTAAAATTGAAAAGAAAACTTTAACATACATCAGGAATCTTTGAGCATTAAAAGGAAGTAATGAAGTTCCCCATTATAAGTAAAAAATTATGTTACAAAATTATGTTATTAAAAACAAAAAAATTTGTTACGCATTCAAGATTTTAAGTTCGATTGAAAAAATAAAACTATTTCAATTGAATTGCAAATCTTGAAACAAACCAACATTCTCATAATAACGTAGAGTTTTAAGAATATTCCTGATACGAAATACAGCAAAGAATAAACTAATTTTATATCTAGACATAAGTTCATCATAAACAAAACAGCAAATTCATGAAACACATTGGCATTGAAAGTTGTCAAGTTAACAAATGTAAACAGTTTTAAGAACAAAATAGACAAATATCTAGTATCAAAAAACTAACTTGCTATGTATTATATTCTGCGGCATAATGAATCAGTCATTGAAAATTGTTTACATTGTTTGGTGGCAGTTAAGTTATTCTACCTTTTAAGTTGCCATTTAGATCGACCATGATGATAAACCAGAGATGCGGAGTCCCAAAAGGACTCCGGCTTTATATCTCTACTTTTTCCAAGCCTGTAGTGTTCATAAACTCTAAACATGTTTGTTGACTTATTATCTGCTATAATAAAAAAGTTCATGAGATTTAATGACTTGAACTTATTGTTTTTAAGCCTGGAGTCCTGGAGTACCGGAGTCCTTGCCGCCATTATACCTAAGGACTCCAGGCTCAAAAAACGATTGTTCTTCTAACCTAAAAGTCTTGATTTTTTTTCTATTAGTAGTCCATAAACTTATTTATACTTTTAGAGCTCCTGGATACCAAAAACTAGGATAATCTATTTGTGACTTTTAAATCCGGAGTCCTTTTTGGGACTCCGCATCCCTGTGATAAACATCCATCAAAAGTTTTAAGAATTTTTATCAGCAAAAAAAATGCAACTAGGTTTTTAAGAAATATTTTAAAATTAGTTAATATTATTATTAGTTTGATACAACAAAGGTACAAACAACTAAAACAACAGAAGATGTAAAGAAATTTTTTTTTCAATCACAAAAACTGTACCACTGGTGGTACTGTTACATTTCTTAATACAGCTTCAATAATTGATACTTCCAAAAAGGCTCTAATTAAAAAAATATACAAAGATTAGATTGTTTTTAAATGTTTGGCATTTACCATTACCCATTAGAAATAAAATAATCAGAATATTATATTGAAATGTTTTTTTTTTTTTTGAGGGAAGGGGGGGGAAGGGGGGGTAAAAGCTGAAGCCAAATAACTAAAACTATATAAACATTTAAGTACTGTTATGTATGCTTACAGACAGATGTTAAGTTTTTATCTTTAATTACATGAAATCGTTAAAGCATCTTTGACAATATAAATAATCTTGTGAAGTTTACTATTATTTATGACTGACATTGTAAATGTCATATTTAAGAATTATGGATTTAATTAAGTAAAGTATGTGATGTATTATGAAAAAAATATTTAAAAAACATGTTTAAAAATTTTTTAATGTTGTAAAAGTATCTTTTTTGTTTTTGTTGACCCTTTCGCCATTCTCAGAAAACTTTATGTGAACCTATCAGAGAATTTAATGTATATGTAATGTTACATTTTTTATTATTTTATCGATTGGTTATTAATAAACCCTTCTTGACTAAACTACTGTTGATAAAGTTTGCTTTTAAATCATGGCAAAGTCATAGTTACAATATAGTTTAAAGTTATCTTATTTATCAATAATTTAGGTTCATTAATAAGATAAATTAACATGAACAAAATTGGCAGTTTATTGACTAAACGTTTCTCGTCATTGGGATCCAAAAACCAATTTTGGATCCGAAAAATTTCAATTTTAATATACAACATTTCCCTCGGAATCATATATAAAATATTAAAATAACTAACCAATACTAAGTGAAGTTAAGTTGATGTCGGAATTGAAACATTTTCTGAAGTATCAAAGTTGATAGATATTGTTTTGATCACATTATATTATCATGTTAAAGGCTTATTAAATCATTCAGATTTTTTTATGTTTATTATTTTACTAATATCAGTGTAAAGTTTGATTATCAAAAGTCTTTTCAAAGTCTAGATATAACATATCAACTGTGTGGCCATTTTCTAGTGCATATGTTATGATATCAAGAGTTTCCAATAGGCTTGTTGTGCAGCTTTTATTTTATCTTAACCCATGCTAATTTTCATTTAAAATGCTGTTTTTTGTTAGATAATCCATAACTTTATCTTGAATGATTGACTTCAAAACTTTACATGGGATAGAGGTCAATAAGATTGGTCTGTAATTAGATGCATGGCTTGTATTATCTTTTTTTTAAATTGGGTTTATATAAATACACTTTGGTGGGGCCGGGAAGTATTAACCTAACAGCATCGCAACGACATGCTGTTAGCGTAATTGATGCTTTGGTGTTTGTTAGAACCCAAGCGTTTTTTGATTAGTTGAGAGAGTTAAGGGCTAGCATGCTTTCAAAATAAAGTATTTAATGACATTGAATCCTTTAAACCTACGTAAAAACCAGCAAAAACTGACGGAAAACTGCCCTAATAGTTCAAAAGTGTCTTAACTCTTTTTAAAGTAATAAAACACCGTTCGAATGCGGTAGTGGTGTAGTGGTAGAGCGCTCGCTTCATAAACGAGAGATTCCGAGTTCGGTCTACACCACGTCCCTGGTAGTACCGCGCTCAACTTGTTTTTCCGCGCAGCGGCCTTGTTCATCAAGGTTCGTGTTTTGGAGATATAGAGTTGAGAGAAGGTTATAACGATAATTAAGTAGCCTCCTCGTCTGTAGTAGCCTTCACGGTTTTGAGGAGGTGAATTAAAAAAAAAATATATCATAGCCATCTATCTGACTCACAAAATTGAATTATAAAAAATGCAAAATAATGTATATCGGGAAAAAAACTAAACGTGATATAGGTATAATGATTAAATCGGATCTAATGTGGCACTCACAAGTTGATTCAGTAACTAGCTAGGCGAACAGAATATTAGGTATCATAAAGAGGACATTTAAGTATTTAGATGTAAACATAGTAAAAAAGCTCTATACAACATTCATATATCCATATGTTGAGTTTGCGGTCCAGGCATGGTCTCCATTCCTACAACAAGACATAAACAAAATTGAGATGATCCAAAAATAAGCAACCAATCTAGCACCTGCAATTAAAAAGTTATCTTATGAAGTTAGGTTAAATATTATGCAACTAACGACACTCGAAGAATGTAGACTGCCTGGAGATCTTATTCAACATTTTAAAATTCAACATGAACATGATAAAATAAATTGGGTTACAAACAATTTTCAAAATACATCAAATGAAGGTCCGTATTTACTACAACACAAATTCAAAATGAAAAAACCTTTTTCCAGAAATACCTTCAGATATCACTTTTTCCAAAAATTGAGTTGTAAATCATGGAATAACTTGCCATCTGAAATAGTAGAAGCTGCTTCAAAAAATAACTTCAAAAATAAATTAGACAAACCTGAGTTTTGCAGAAACTATTTGTTAACACATTAAAAAAAACTGAGCTGTTACAGTGCAACATCTACTGTTATTGCACTTTGCAACTGTTAACACCAGTTGTTACAGCTATACCTTATTATTATTAATATTATTATTATTATTACTATTAGTATATATATATATATATATATATATATATATATATATATATATATATATATATATATATATATATATATATATATATATATATATATATATATAAATTGCTGTTTTAAAAGTTATTTTAAACTCAATCACTTTAGATTCAATCCAAATTTTTGGCCTTATTATTAAAACTTATGAAAGAATTTTTATTTTAACAGTTTTTATTTGAAATTAGTTTTTATTTAACAGTGTTCCAAAATATGAAAAATGTTTTTATGTGTAACTTTTGAGACACTCTTTTTTTATTAGTGCACTCGACATCATCTACTTATTTAGAAAGTAACTCTATGGGTTTTTAAAAATTGTTTCTCTAATATAATATGAGGGTACAGTCAATATTTTTTTGATTTGAATTTTATATTTGCTTTCGTTTTTTAAAAATTTTAAATTTTTAAAAATAATAGAGATATATTAACTATTATATTACTTTTTTATAATTTAATTTTGTTAATTTTTTTCCGTCCGTCCTCATCATTATTTAAATATAATAATATTACTAAACCATTAACTAAACTTATTGTTTAAGTAATCTCTGATGTAGCAGTATAACTCTTACTTGTTTTGGACTGATTGAACAAGGTATTGACCCGATGGTAAAAAAGATGGTAAAAATGAATGTTTTTCATTTACAAAAAATCATGAAATGATATCTAAATATTACGTCAGAAAAATGGGCGATATATTAGGGAGCCTTATAATATTTTTGTATAACATTTGTTAACATTTTTAGATAAAATGAAAATAAATTTGTATTTGTTATTATTATTAAATATTTATATATATATATATATATATATATATATATATATATATATATATATATATATATATATATATATATATATATATATATATATATATATATATATATATATATATAGAGGTGGTTTTTGATAAATAGAAACCGTGGCTCGGCTATTAGAATTGTGGCTCAGAACCATGAGGTTCGATGCCGGCTCTAGTCTAATAACTGTCATTGGAAGGGAAGAGGATTTTCTGGACAAATGCAGTTCCGTTTACTGTTTAGATTTTTCTGATGGCTTAAACCGCTACTGCTCATATGAGCACAACAACAGCATTTCAAAGCCATGCATTTTTACAACACTCAACATTTTTTTATTTGATACCTTACTAAAAAAAAAAAATTCTAACTAAGAACCATCTTAATTTTATGCAAATGTTTGTTGTCAACGTTGCAGTTCTGAAGCCTTCGGTCATACTCAAGGTGACTAAATCCATTGAATTGAATTTTTTTGAATAAGTATTGCAGAAATGATTTATTTATTAATTGTCTGCGTACTTTTGAAATCAAATGTGGCTTTTTTCTGTTCAATAAAATAATTGATAAGATTCAAAAGCAGGATATATAAATAAATTCTTTCTAAGAAGTCTTGCACTGTTAAATGAGACCAAAAAAGCTAAAAGCTACATTTTGTTCTGTCATTTCAATATATCAAAATGTTCTGGTCTGTTCAATATCGCTCGCAATAGCTTGAAAAGGTTCGTAAAAGCCGCTAGTTATTGGTGTCGACCTTCATAAATATCTAGCGTCAATGTTGCTCAGTGTGTAAAGATTCATTTTTACATGAGTTTGAGGCCCACATAAAATATTTTCCATCATCGTGTAGCAAGACTTGATATCACAAGAGATGCTCTCTGCTTGAAGACAAGGTTTGCTTCAAATTTTTGTAGTGTACCGGTTGGTTCTCTTACACGACAACAAATGTTTTTTTCTTAACACAGTATTCCTGCAATTATTTATCTGAGAATTCGCTTGCTTTATGGTTTACCCTAGTCATTACCAATAACTCCAATTAAAATTTTCTAAATTTAATTAGTTAACAACTTTTACGCAAATCCTCTCGATACTACTACTAAATATGAAATTAGCAAACAAATTTAAAAATAATTTTATAAACATTAGTTTTTATTTCTCCTTTTTTTCTGTTATTATTTGCAAAAGTTTAAAAGGACAGAAGCAAAATGGCTTTTTCTTCTATCCTTTTAAACTTTCGCATTAACAAATGCGCAAAAAAAAATCCGGGGGATGTTTTAACTTTTAATTGTCTTTTTTTATGGTTACCGTGTGCCTATAATTACGCCATTACTTTCGGCATTTCGGCATTTCGGCGTTTTAGGATTTGGCTTTTTAGGCGGTCCCTTATTTAATGCGACACCGTTCCAAGGTCGGCGTCATGAAATAACAACTAATTTGGACAACTAAGCCAACGGAACTAAATTTTTTATTATTATATATTCATAGTATTGTATAGTATATATTTGTTTATATATTTCTATGTATTAAAAAATCGAAAATAAATCAATATTTTTTATTTGATTAATGTCTTTTTTTTTCAAATTAAAGTCCCATATATATAAATATGGAAATATTTGTTACAGAGAAAAATATTATAATATGGTGAACTTTTGTACTGTATTCGGGTGTTCAAATTGTGAAAAAAGTAAATCTTTTTTTCGTTTACAAAAAGTAGTTTGCAACCAAGGGGAAGAAGGTAAAAATTTATCAAAAGAGCGTAATTCTGAAGTCCTTCACACTCGAATCTGCAGCGACTATTTTATTACAGGTAAAATTTTTACCTTTGATTTATTTTTATAACTTTGAATATATAATGACATGTTCAACATTTTCTTATTTTTTATTTAGGACCTTTCTTCACCTTTCTCAAAAAATGATCCTGATTGGGTCCCATCATTAAATCTAGGGTACAAAAAGTTAAAGTTTGGAGTTCAACAATCTTAAGTTTAGAACTCACGAGAAAATTGTTCGTTGTTATTAAGTCATAATAATTTTAAGGCTTGTAGTAGTAGTACCCTTCATTTAGACAATTCTGAAAATGCATTTGAAAATGATTTTTTAGATTTCCAAATAAATACAATTTCAACAAATAATGAAGCAAATATTTCTGAAAATATCACAATTGGTAACAAAAACTTAGTAGATGTTAGTGTTCAAACAGATGTAACTATCAAAAGTATAAATCAAATAGAAAGAGAGCTTATATATAAAAACAAGCTAATTTATGATTTGCGTGTAAATTTAGTGAAACTTCGTGTGGGAACTATTATATGGTTCGATACAGATTCAAAAGTAACTTTTTACACTGGATTACCAAATTTAAAAATTTTATGTTTGTTTAACTTTTTGGAGCCTATTGTCAACGAAAATAAAAACTCAGTTTTATCCTACTTTAAAGAATTTTCTTCAACACCAATGAGATTACGACTAAATCTATCTATCAGAGACCTAGCTTATGAATTTGAAATTTCAAAATAAACATCCTCAAAATTATTTTTAAGATGAACTGATATTATGTACTTCAAATTGAAAAATTTAATTAAATGGCCTGGTCGCAATGAACTTATTGCAACTATGCCTTTATGTTTCCGAAAATAGTTTCAAACAGAAGTGGCTGTAATAATTGAATGTTTTGAAATATTCATAAATAAACCATTTAACCTTCATGCAAGAACAACAACTTGGTCTCAATATAAACATCATAATACTGTTAAATTCTTAATAGGTGTAAGCCCATAAGGTGACTAAAACAACTGCATCTATTATCGATAATATATTATTACTAATAATTACACAAGGACCAAAATCCAAAGTGGTATTATTAAAACAGATTTAACTGATCACTTTCCAGTTTTTCTGATAATAAATTCTGCAACCCTTGAGAATAAAATAAAAACAAAAACGGTATACGTAGGAAAATAAATAATGAACCAATCGCCACGTTTCGTGATCTCTTACATGAAGTAAACTGGGAACTATTAACTGATTGCAATGACGTTAATGATGGCTACAATTTTTTTATTCGCATGTTTACAAGACAATACGAAAAGGCCTTTCAAAAAATAAAAAAAATTGTTAATCCTAAAAATTTGTTAAGTCCGTGGATGACGAGAGGACTCATTAAGTCGTCAAAAAGGAAACAAAAACTTTACCAAAAATTTAAAAAAAAAAAGAACTACAAAAATGAAATAAATACAAAAAATATAAAAATTCTTTTGAAAAATTAAAAAAGCAATCCAAAAAAAAATTACTACTCATCGTTACTTAATAAAACATTCGGAAATGCAAGGAAAACATGGAATGTAATTAAAGAAATAACAGGAGTGGGAATTGTGAAAAGTGATAATCTTCCAAAAAGATTGCAAAGAGATGATAATAGAGGAGATGGTTTTGTTAATAAAGAAATTGCTAAAACATTTAATAGCTTTTTTATAAATATAGGAAAAAAGCATGCCGGTGCAATTCCTGAGGGAAAAAAATCACTTAAATCTTTTTTGAAAAAATCTATTTCTTTCATGGAGGAGTCGGAGCTTTTAATTGATGAACTTCGACTAGCAATTAGTATGCTGTAAACAAATAAAAGTGCTGGTCTGAATGAAGTTAACCCTGATGTTGTAAAAGCGGTCTCAGATATTATAGAGAATTCTCTTTTTAAAATTTTTAATTTTTCCCTAAAAAACGGCATTTTTCCTGACCAACTAAAATTAGCAAAAATAATTCCGATATACAAAGGCGGTGATAATTCAATAAAATCTAACTACAGACCAATTTCTATACTTTCTTGTTTTTCCAAAATGCTAGAGCGTATTATGCACAACAGACTGTACAATTATCTTGAAAAAAACAACATTTTTTTATCATAAACAGCTTAAATTTCGCAACAACCATTCCACGGAACATGCAGTAATTGATCTTGCCAACCAAATTTTAAATGGTTTTGATAACGACAGTTACACACTCGGAATTTTTCTAGATCTATCAAAAGCATTTGGTATTGTCAACCACAAGATTCTAATTTTTAAACTACACAATTATGGAGTAAATGAGTAGTTCACTCCAATTTAAAATGGCTGCAATGTTATTTACAAAATCGTAAACAAGGAGTACCATATGACTTAACATGTTCCCCATTTGAATCAATAAATTGCGGAGTTCCCCAAGGATCAATACTTGGACCCCTGCTGTTTTTAATTTATATTAATGATATTTATTTGTCTTCAAAAATACTTAATTATATTATTTTTGCTGATGACACAAATGTTTTCTTTTCTGACTCAAATTTAAAAAATATTTTTTATATTGTAAACACAGAGTTAATATATCTTAATGAGTGGTTTGAAGCAAATGAACTTTCATTAAATATTGAAAAAACGAAATATATTTTGTTTGCTAAGTCATCTAAATCCGAGAACCTTCCACTCAAATTACCTGAACTAACAATTAACAATATTAAAATAAAAAGAGTTTTTTCAATGAAAATACTTGGAATAATTTTCGATGAGAATTTAAATTGGAAAAGCCAAATAAAGCTAGTCGAGAACAAAGTTTCAAAGACCCTGGGGATTATGTACAAGACAAAACATCTTTTAAATAATTTATGTTTAAAAAATCTATACTTTTCATTTATACATAGTCATATTAGCTATTGTAATATTGCCTGGGCAAACAATCATTTATCTTTCCTAAAAATTATTTATACAAAACAAAAGCAAGCAAGTAGATTAGTTTTGGGCGCAAGTAGATACGAAAGTGCCGAGTCGTTACTCAAGGAAATAAATGCTCTAAATGTATACAAACTAAATATATACCGTAACTTGATATTTATGTTTAAAGTTCAAAATGAAACGATTCCAAAATATTTTTTTAAAAGTTTCACTCGAATTAATCATAAATATGAAACAAGACATTCAATTAGTAATTACTACATCCCACTAACATCACTCAAAAAATCTGACTTCTCGACTATATGCTTGTGGAATTCGGTTCTTGACGAAAATATGAAAAAATAAAATCTATTGCTACATTTAAAAGAACTATAAAAAAACACTTACTAAATTTAAACTTTACGTATATTCTCTCATTTTTTAAAAAAAAATCGAAATAATTTTGTATTTTTAATTTTTTATGTACTTTATTTAATTTTAATATTGTATTGAATGTGTATATGCATATGAAGCGAATTAAAAAAATTTCTTTTTTTGTTTATTGTCTTTAATATGTATACGAATATGTACAGATTTGTAATTTGTTATTTTATATTTTAACTTTATCTTAAATTTCTTCTTTTTTTAACTTTAAGTTCTTTTTTAACCTTCTAAAATTTCTAACCAAATTTTTTTTTTTAACTTATTAATTTCACTCTTTTATATAATATTGGAAGATGTAAAATTTAATTGTGTTTTTTTTGTATTTCACAAAGAGGTTTGATGATAAGTCATTTTGACTTCTACTCGCCCCAGTCAGCTTGTAATTATATATATTTGTTTAAATTAAAAGATAACATTGTAAAATGTGTAAAATGAAGAAAATAAAATTAAAAAAAAAAAAAAAAAAAGGTGTGTAACATTTGTAAATACCTAACAAGCATTGTTCAATTTTAAAAAATATTCTTCCAGGAGATTTCGTTTTAGCTGATAGAGGTTTTAACATTGTTGATAGTATTGGCTTTTATTGTGGGGAATTAAAGGTTCCAGGGTTTAAACGATGTACACGAGTAAATGTGAAGAGAGCTATTGGTTTGTTTCGTAACAAATATAAAGTTCTACAAAGTATTATGCCATTAGACTACTTATATACAAATAATTCTGGATTATGCACACTAGACAAAATTGTTGTTTTTTCTTCTTTAATAAATATATGTGATTCAATTATTCCAGTGGATTAGTTATAAACATTTAAAGTGATTGAATTGTAAAGTAAAACTAAAATTTATAATCAAAATAAAAATATTTTTATTAAAATACAATACTTATTTCAAAGTTATAACTTATTTTTTGCAGTAATCATGCTCATTAAAAAGTTTGTTTTCTTTTTTAAAGTAGATGTGCTCTATTAATATAAGTTGATTTTTATCTGATATTTCTTTTTTATATTTATTTTTCTTGCTGTAAAACTTATCAAATAGGTCAGGTAATATACATTCTTCAAAAGATTTTTTACATTTTGTTATATTTTTCTCCATAAATTCATAATCCGGCAATATCCTTTCACAACACCAGTCCTTTGATGTCTAAATATAAAAGTCACAATAGTTACTTGAAAGCATATAGTTGACACTGAACTTGATAGTAATATTTATGTGATTTTTTGAGAGCTACATAACCCTCATTTTATAACTTAATAAATCGCTGATGTGTTAATCTCTCCCACTATAGGGGCACTTTATCTCTACACAACCATTTCCGCAACAATCACAATTAACAATTGCATCTGGCGATGCACCGAGAAAAAGTCGTTGAACTAAAATAAAAAAAACTACAATTTCTTATTAAAAAATTAGAGTCTTTTTTTCGTGGTTCTTTTTCGTGGTCATTTTTTTCATGCTTCTTTTTCGTGGTCATGTCCCCATTTTGTTGCTACTGTTTTTGTCTGAAGTCGTGTAACCACTCTCGACATTTTTACTCTGCTCAATAGTTATTATAAGTTTTTTCTTTTTACAAGCATTTAAGAGATCTTCTTAGTTTGAAAAAATATTATTGTTCTGATAAAGATCAGGCCAAGATTCAGGATATTTGTCTGTTATTATTGTCAGTTCATAAGGTTTAGTAAACCCAGGGACAATAGAAAGAATTACTGGTTTGGTTCCACATTGGCTTAAGTCAAAAAAAAATTTATCAGTTTCTTCCTTTGTTGGAATAGAAACAGTTTTTCGAGGTATTTTTTTTGTTTGTTGATATTATCTATTCTATGTACTTTATTGTTTAAGTTATATTGCAATGATTTGGGTGAGGTAAAATCAATATTTGCAACTGACTTGTATACGATATTTTTAGAGCTTGGTAGTAACCAATAGGCTTTTTCCTCAGTACATGTTTTTGAACTTTTGATGTTAATTGCACTTTTAAAATAAAATAGTACTGCACTAATATGTGAGCAGCTTTCTCCTAGATCAGCCATACAATTATGTAGCACAAACTATACTACCTGATTTTTCAGAAATAATCCATGGGTGTAAGAGTAGTTCGCTTTTGAGAATGTTTTACCAAAAATATTAAAAATTGAAAAAATATTAAAAGTATGAATGTTGTTTAAATTTCTATATAGAACTATTATTTAAAAAACCTACCCTGCCGTGAATAAGAACATATTTCTCAAATTCTTTTACACCCACTTTCATAACTCAATCTGATACAAATTGATTATAAGAATCGAGAGCTTTATATGCTTTCAATTGATCTTTTAGTTAGAGGACTTAGAGAATATAAAAAATAGTTCACAATATCAGGATAATTAATATTTGGATAAATATCTATATTGTCAGAGAAATTTTTATCTTTAAGAAAATACGGGTCACGTGAGTTTTTTTTTTTTTTTTTCTTTTTTTACATTTCTTCAATATTTATAAAACACAAGTTAAGATATACTAATATAAACAATTACAAGTGAGGATTTTTACTATAAATAATAAAAAAAAAAAGAATGCGGAGACTCGTAGAAGACCTTAAGGTCTGGTCGTCGAGAACCGCTGCAAACTCGTTACAAATTTACGTGTTACATATTCTAAAACTCTAACTTTCTAAAGTTCTAAAACTAATTTTTTTAAAATATCTTTGCTTTGCATTGTTATCAAGCTTAGACAAATACTAGCTTTCTGCGACATAGCAGATATATTTGTTAATGTTTTTTTACGACTGTTTGTCCACCATAATGGCGGTATAGTTAACTACCGTATAATTAGAATGAGGTAGCAACGGTGAATAGCCGCATCTAATTTTTTAAATTAAATATATCAATATTGTAAATTATTTTAGCTCAACTTAAACTTTATTAAAACAAAAAAATTTTTACCAAGCTTTTTTTTCCACCTTATTATCAAATTTCTTTATTACCAAACATCTGATTCTAAAATCGACCTGTCCTAATGCGGATCATTACTTTAACTTAAAAGATTAACACTGTTTTACTAAAAATGCGTTGTGTATAACTTTTAATAAGTTCTATGGAAGATGTTTTCAGACAGCCTGCAACTTCACATTTCTATGCAGCCTTTACTTTATAGTAAATAATTAACAAATTAATATTACATACAAGTACATGCAGTCTAAAGTTTTAATTCTTGACAAAATCGTAACATAATATAATTCTTGACATAATCGTAAAATATGCACAAGGAGAGCAGTCATATAGTAGACCGTGCAATTTAAAATTAATTGTATTTTCACTAGAGAGTAGAATCAGCTCCAAGAAGAAGTTGTCAGGAGAGCAAGCAAGAGACATTTGCGAGAAGATAATAGGGTGGTATTGATATGAACTCCAGATCAGATATAAAACCAGACATGTTTGACAGTTCAATTTACAAATTTTACTTCAGCTACTAAAAAATATCAAGACTGACATGATACCTCAAATTAACCACAATTGATCTCAAAAAAGTCTAAGAATGTTTTTCGTTTTCATACAATATTACTATTTTAAAACTTAAAAAAAAAATATTTATGATTGACCGTTGTAGAGCTTAACAGTAAAGGCTTTCCAATCTTCAAAGCAATTCTATCAATAGTAAATAATTTTGCAAAAGATCATCAATAAAACGATTCAGAAATCTGCAGCTTGAAAAAATATTTAAAAAAAGTTGAGTTAAACATATTAATTATGACAAGTTTGTAAATAACTTTTTTTTGTTTTTTGTGAGAATAATTACTGAATGTTCAAACCAAATATAAAAACTAATCTCGTGTAACTGGAAAATTACAATGTATATTGAATACTAATTTTAAGACAAAAATATAAGTAATGTAACTTTTATTGCTTCTTGTAGATAACAGCTTTACTTCAAATTCTACCGTTTTTTTATTTTATGTAAGTTGTGTAAGGTGATATCATAATTTAATGCATTGGCTAACTCTGGCTCTTGTTATACAATATTATATGCTAAAGTATTCATAGTTTTCGTATTTGTAAAATATACAAACGGCCAGGGCAAGAAGAAGACATATGCTATTAAACAATTAGCTGCTGCTACCGCCGATTATTAGACACAGTTAAAGGTTTTAGTACCTTTTTAATTAATGATATCATAAAAAAACGTTTAAAGTTCAAAAATTGGTGATATAAACTTAAATTTTTATGAGTATTACATAAATAGCACCATTAAAAAGTTTTATAACAATTTGTTTGAAAATGGAGCAATTCTTTTAATAAATAAAACTACAAGGGTAACAACAAAATCAGCTTCATTAATTAAGACAATATTATTACAACTTTTGTTGTAATAATATTGTCTTAATTAATGAAGCCATTTCAACTTTTGCCAATTAAAAAAAAAAAGTACGTGTTTTTTAAAATTTGTCGACTGACTATTCGATATTTGCCTACTGACTGTCTAAATTTGCCAACTAACTTGTCTAAAGGGTGTATATACCGACTGACTTGTCTAAAAGGATCCAATTTGCTAATTAAATAAACAAAATATTCATTGATAAGGAGGATGGGGGGGGGGGGGGAGGAAAGGGGGATGTTGCACATATTCCAATCGCGCCAGCCTTAACTACGACCTTTGCTTTTTTTAATAACTTCAACAACATTATTGAACAAAATGGATAATAATGGTTTAAATCAACAAAACAAACAATCAATAAGTATCAAAAAAACTAAATAGACTAAATAATAGAATAAATAAAAACTAAAAAAATCGACCATCTTTTTTATCCGGTTTCAAAAATAAGTATACTTTTGAATATACCTTATTTTTTTATAAAGAGATCTAAAGTTACCAATTTCTTGAGTGTTTACATAGATGAAAACCGCACGTTAAAAAATCATGTCAACAATCTAAACAATGAAATTGCTAGAAGTATATAAATACTAATTAAATTGAGATATCTTTTAAGTATAAGCTTTTTAGTTTAATTATATTACTCATTTATACATTGCCATTTTAATTATACTAATACTGCATGGGGTAGTGTCAATATAAGTATACTAGAACCTCTTTATTGTCAACAGAAGTATACTGCACGTCTTATAAACTTTAAAGACCGTTTTTCTTATGCGAAACCTCTTTTACTAAAAATTAATTGTCTTAATGTGTATCAGCTTAATGTTTACAATGTTATTTGCTTCATGTATAAATGTTAAACTAACACATTCCGTTATCTTTTTTATAATTTATACTCTATATATACACATTAAAAAAAAAAATATATCTTCGAAATTGTTTTCCAACAACCTTTTTCGCATACAAAACTTGATAGATCATGTACCTCTTATTGAGGAACTTTTTTATTTTAACAAAATTCAGAGAAAGTTCAATGGTCAAATTTTACGTTTCCAATTATTAATTATGCACGTAGGCAAGGGCATAAATTGAATAACGAACTGGTAAAAAATTGTCCAGCAAGATTTTATTTCTTTACAAACAGAGCTGCAAAATTGTGGAATAACTTTAAAACTGTAGATATTAATGCAGTATCTTTATATTGTATCTATAGCAATGGCTGCAGTAACCTAGATGAAGTTCTGCAGGGATGTATTTTCTTTGCTTCAGCATTGATATATGAATGTTATATTGCTGTTATTATAAGTTTTGAAATATTTTGATTTTTCTCATAAGTGGAATTACAACCATTCGAAAGAAAACTTAAACAAATGATCTATAGATAACATACTCTTATATTTTGAATTTTCATAATATCCCTTAAATTCACTTCTTAGTATTTGCTATATAAATGTTACATACCTTTTACATTGTTTATTTGTACTTTCGACGAAAACTTAAATATTTAACACAATAAAAGTAACGATGTATTTGAAAAAGATAGCGGTTCTTTAACTTTCAGAATCTCTATTTTTTCTTAACCAGCATTATGATTTTCATATTCCGTCTATAAATGTTGCATAATTTTTTTAAATCATCCGAAAAAGTGTGTTTAACTGAACAGTAACTAAGCTAAGAATTAACTATTTCAAAGGTTACTTTATTGCTTAAAAGACGGACAAATAGATTTATTTTGTTTTGCTGTATGTTATTTGATATCTCCCTTACTTTAAATCGAAAATGTATTAAGTTTATACTATACTTGGAGACATTAAAAAATGACTTAACTGTACTCGTTTTAAGTTTTCAAGTCTACTAATTGTTAACTCTTTTTTTTTACATAACTTTAGGCAGTGGGTTAGCGACGGAATTGCAAATGTTTTAAACAACTGGATAATGGAACTTGTATGTGCGAACCGAGTTCCAGATTTAATCAGAGTTTGCACTGTTTGGAAACTTAATTGTTAGAAAAATAAATTAAAAACTTTTTGACTTTGATTAAAATTTGATTATAGTTAAGTTAACTAAGATTTGAAATGTGTTAACAGTTTTACCCATTACCGGTGTTAACATATTTTTTTTGTATTCAGCAGATTTAGTTAGTTTAAAAAGTTTTTTTTTGGCTATTTAATTGTTTAGTTTCGTTGACTGATTTTGACAGCGTTTACCAATTTTAGTAACTTTATAATATTAAAAATGGCAACTCATTTGTTTAAAGTTTAATTTCAGCTCTATGCATGTTTAGTTTATGTCAATACTGGCAAAACATTATTTTGCATTCTAAACAAATTTTTTCAAGCATGGAGAAAATTGCAACTTTGTTTTGCGCAAATATTTATAATGTGATAATAATATTTATTAAGTAATTAATATATAACAAAAATCACAGCAATTAGGAGCACAAGAATAAATAGGGTAATTTATAATTAATCTTCTAATATCATCTAGATACATTTTGATGCTCAAAATAAACTGCTATCACACCCTAACTTCAATCCCTTTACTATGGACAGTTTCAAAAAAGAGCTAGACCAGCAACCATCCTAGTTACCACAGTTCATCATTTTCCGTGGCTGTATTGCTGCAGCTTTACAAGCTTGCTTAACTACCTTATGATGAACTTACGGTTCATTCTGTTCCGTGTAAATTTTTTTTTTTTTTTTTTTTTTTTTTTTTACCGTTAAATAATACATACAGATTCGAAGCACATAGATAAAAATAAATATTGGCAGGGCAAGAAGAAGACTAATTTAGCCTTATCACCGAGCCCTATTCTCACGTATTTACAAAAACCGTAATATTCAAATATCTATAGTTAACAAACTATTTATAAAAAAAAAAAAAAAAAAATAAAAGTAAAAAAGTAAAATAGATAACAATTCCTTATCATTTAAAGAAAAACTTAAAGAATAAAACTTTAAGGAAAGAGTAAGATCATTTTTTCAGAATAAGAAAAAATAAATAAGATATTATCATTTATTTAAGAATTAAAAATTTAAAGTGAGATTTAAAAATAAAAAGTAAATAAATTAATATACACCATAGAAATAACAAAAATAAATTAGTCAACTTCATAGAAATAACGTAAATAAATTAGCAAACGTCATAGAGGTAATACCATAATTAAGATAATAATAAAAAAAAAAAAAAAAATGTTGATACACTCAGTGCACAGTGGGCCAGTAGGTGGACAAAATGGGAAAAATTTTAGTTGTCTAATCTTGAAAACCTATTTAATTTTAGTATCTACATATATTAGGAGAAATCTATTGATAATTTATTTATATTAAATCCCTTAGTTACCAGGACTCTAAGCATTTGAATATTGAGATAAAATAAAAAAATAAAAAAATTATAAATAAGTAATTAACGGTGACATCAACGTTGTGTTATATTTCAATTACATCTATGTTTTTGAAACAAAAATTTGTACATGTTATTCTAGAGTATTTAGAGATAAGAAAAACCAATGTGTGAAATAAATTTGTCATAGCATGTTATCTCAGTTATACTTTGAAAATCACAGATTAAAAAAAAAAATTTCTAAAGAAACTTATTTTTTGCCGCACAATAACTAATAATTACCACAATTTGCCATGTGTTGTCTTATATTTATTTGAGCTATATGATGCTTCAATCGAGTTTTAATTGATTGCTCGTCCCCTTAAATCCCCGTTCAGATTTTATGTATGTTTTAACTTGGTTGCTATGGTACTAAATTTTGCATAGCAACAACTCATTTTTACATTAACGTTGTTTTAACAGTATTTTACTTGCGCTAAATACACAATATTGGGGGTATGTATTAAAATGAGATTCAGAATTCTTATGAGGTTAACTTTTTTTGGTTACTATGGATACCTTACTTTGCATAACATAGCAACAACATATTTTCGGTAGTTGTTAGTAATTTAATTACTAACACTGACAGTAATTTAATTACTTTTAATTTTAATTACTAACACTTGTAGTAACTTAATTACTAACAAGTATTAGTAGTCCAGGCGGCATATATATTATAACATTTTACTTTTAAATACAAAATACTTGTTAAATAATTATTTAGATATGGTTTTGTTAAACTTAGACATTCATAATTTTCTCCAAAAAAACAATCTTAGTATTTCAAAAAAAAATATTACTGAAGATATATTAAAATTTATTCAGCCAAAATTTGCTGATTTTAAAGACGTTGATTTTAGACATGCTGTTCAACGATTTGTTTACTTGTATAAAAAAAAGTGGAAATCTGCAAACTATACTGTGAAAAATTTTGAAAAGAAGTTTGTGAACTGGCTTAATGAATATTTAATTGTCAGAAAAAAAGACAATGAACCAACTGCAAGTAGACGTGGTCGAAAACCAGTTGCATTTGATAATAGTTCTAATAAAACTAAAAAACGGCGTGTATCTTGTTTAATTGAATCTCATTCATCCAATGAATTATTTTTTGCTGCTAAGAAAAAATTTAGAGATGAATCTGTTGTTATTGCTGCCAAGAATGTTTTAAATATATCAAATACAGATAAAGCAACTAAATATTCAGCAGACGAAGCACTGGCTTTAATAATTGATGCAAGTCTGACAAAAGCTTCCTATCAATTGATTAGAAGCGGAGCCTTGGAGAAAGAATATAACATCTACCCCGCTTACAATGATGTCAGAGATGCAAAATTGAAATGTTATCCTGCAAACATAACAGTGGAGGACTATTCAGCTTCAGTTCCTTTAAAAGATTTAATGACTCATACTTTGCAAAGAATCTGTGCAGTTCAGGAACCTGTGCTAAGGCACTTGATATTGAACGACAAAGCAATAAAAACAATGACACTAACGTGTAAGGCTGGTTTTGATGGTGCTACTGGCCAAAGCATTTATAAACAAGTTTTATCAGAACCCGACATTAACAGAGATTTAAAGCGTGAAGAATCATTATTTATTACTTGTCTTGTCCAATTGGATTTGACTGGATTTAACAACAGCAACGAAAAGGTGCCTATTTGGAGAAATCAAAAGTCGTCCTCCACAGCCTATTGTAGACCCATAAGAATTGCATACAAAATGGAATCCAAGGAATCTGTGATTGAAGAAGATCAGTACATTAAAAGTGAGATAGAAAGCTTGGGTATGATTTTATTAGAGGTTTGCGGATCTTCTATTGAAGTGAATTGTATTATTGAACTTACAATGATTGATGGGAAGGTTCAAACAATATTATCTGAAAAAAATAACTCATACCAATGCTGTTCAGTGTGTGCTGTCTCTCCAAAAAATATGAATAGTCTTGATATCCTTAATATAGATTATACTAACAGAGAGTTCAAATATGGTCTTTCCAGTCTTCATGCATGGATTCGATTTTTTGAGATGTTATTGCACATTGCATATAAAAAAGAAATAAGAAAGTGGCAAGCAAGATCTAAAGAACACAAAGAAAAGGCATCTGTAGCTAAACAAAAGATTCAGACTGATTTTATGAACAAAATGGGACTTGTTGTTGATTTCCCTAAAAGTGGTAGTTCTGGAACAAGTAATGATGGCAATACCTCAAGGCGTGCTTTTGCAGCATATGAACAAACAGCTGAAATTCTGGGTATTGACCAAAACCTTATATTCAGATTTTACATTATCTTGGTAACGCTCTCTTCAGGATATGAAATAGACTGCTTAAAGTTCAAGGATTATTGAATTGACACTTTTAGACTATATGTGTCCCTTTATCCATGGTATTAAATGGCTCAATCAGTTCACAAAGTATTGATACATGAACATGACATAATTAAAAGCCTTACATTACCCATCGGACTTATGTCAGAGGAAGCTCAAGAGGCTAGAAATAAAGAATTTAAATCTTATCGCGAAAATTTCAGCCAAAAAACATCCAGAAAAGCAACAAATACTGATCTTATCAATAGACTCCTAGTTTCCAGTGATCCTGTTATTTCATCATTGCGTAAATCAACATCACACCAAACAAATCATAAAGCATTTCCTTCAGATGTTTTACAATTACTTAAACAATCTTCAAACGATATTATTGTTTTATAATTTTTTGATGTAATTTAAAATTGATAACGTTTTCTTGCACTATTTTTTGCTTTTATTATTCCTAAAACATTATTTACCTAAATATTCAGTTTTTATTCAATATAGGTGGGTCAAAAATCCGATAAGATATTCAAATATCAATTTACCACTTTGTAACTAAGGAAAGTATCCGGTAACTAAGCAATATAAGTATCCATAACAACTAAATTTAAAAAATTATCACTTTTGTAAGAAGTGTGATCTCATATTGGTACTCATGCCAAATTTAGTGAATATAGCACTTATAAAATATCTGCAGATAACAAAAGTAGGTTGTTGCTAAGCAAAATAAAGGTATCCATAGCAACGAAATAAAAAAATATTACCTTCATAAAAAGCGCAGACATCATATTAGTACTCATACTAATTTTAGTGAATATAGCTCTAATATTAAATTAGTTATGAATTTTGTCCATTAAAAGTGCATTCTGGCCCACTGTGCAGTGACATAATTTTGTATTAATTATTTTATGTATTTGAGTTTTAATTAAAAAAAACATTTAAAATCGGATATATTAAAATCCATAAGTAAGAATGCTTGTTTTGATTCATTTTTAAACTGCTCTATACTAGTTTTATGTGTATTTACAATTTTGGGAAACATTTTCCACAAGTAGGGTCCGCGATAAAGAACTGAATATGAAGTTAGTTTAGAATTATATTTTGGGACAACAAAGTTGTTACTTAAAAATTTTGTTGGATATTTATGAACTATGTTGTCAAAATAGGATTGAAATATTTTAGGAGATAATCCTAAATTTGTTTTATACATGAACATTAAAACTTGGTGTAAGTTGATTTTATATATATTTAATGCTCCAAGTATACGCAGAAGAGGCTCACAAGGTAGTGTTCTATTAGCTCCAAAAATTATTCTACACGCGTGTTTTTGTTAACAGTACAATTTTTTTAATTTTGTATGGTTTGTACTAGCCCATGCAATATTGCAGTAAGTTAAATAACAATGAATAAAAGAGAAATATAAACTTTTCAAAGAACTACTGCTTAAAAATGGTTTAGCCCTATATATCATTGCTAAATTTTTTGATATTTTATTTTTAATACTTTTTATATGTAAACTCCAACGTAAATGTTCGTCTAAGATTACGCCTAGAAAGTTTACTGAGTTTTCTCTTTTAATGTTAGTGTTATTTATTATTAGATTAGGCAATTTGATGGGAATATTTTTTGATTTGAACTTTAATTGTGTGTATATATGTGTACACCGTATTTGTAATATTAACTTTATTACATGCAAAAATACAACTATACCATAAACGAAAATGCATGTCTAAGCCTTTTTTTATCAAGGGCTCCCTAATTTTTTAATGTACTTTTTAAATCTAGAACAGAAACTACATTACGTTTGCATCCAAACAATACAAAGAGAAAAGTTTAAAATCAAGGTATGTGAATTTATAAAAACCTTTTTTTGCCAGATGCTTCTCCTCGTGATTTTTTTTGAAAAATTAACAAATTGCTTTTGAGCAGTTGTTTTCATCAATATCAAAATAGTCCCAGATTAGACTTTAAGTTGCTTTGCTAATTGTGGATTTATTTTTTATCAAATTTTATTTCTAAGTTTAATTACTAAAAACCAGTTACTGTTTTCAAAAAAATAAATATTTCTAAACAATCTTTATTTACCTATTAGTAAAAAAATATAGTATAAATTCAAACTTAATGCCGAAGCCGAAGCCGATGCATCGTTATCGGCTTGTACCAACCGGCATTGGGATCGGCCAAAAGTAGGCATCGGTGCACCCCTAATTAAAAGTTTATAATGAATAAATAATGTTGAAATTAAAGTAGAAGAAGAAGAAAAATACAATAAACGAAAATAAACACTACATATCACATGATAAAATAAAATTTTGTTCTAAAAAAATAAATAATAGTTTACGACACATCAAAAGGAAAGACAAATAAAGAAACAAGAAATTAATAACGACAACAAATAATTAATAATTATAAACAATAAAAAAGTTTTTAGTTCCTTTTTTTTAATTTTTTAGATTATCATTTTCATACAGTTCAATGGTTTGTTGTTATTTTTCTTCGTCTTATTTATTTAATCTTAGGATGTGGGTAATCCTCGCTTTACAACCATTGCTATTTAAAGTGCATCTCCAATATAATATAATTTGTTTATGATATATAAGAGTATATTTTAATTTCTTGAAAATAGCATATAAGCTTTTTTTCCAGTATCTGTAAACTTAAACTTATTTGCAAGATCCATTTGAGGTGTTGTTTAACTTCTCTTTGACACGGTTAGCACGGATTCTATAAATGCCTACCTTGCTGACCCAAGAACGCCACTTAAATCTGGTAATACCGTACACATCAAGGTACTCTGTAATGCAAATTTTGAAATCTTTTAGGTTTATTTGCAGAAAATAATTTCATTTGAATTAAACAAAATTTTGACTTTATAGTGCGACAATAAAAACACCTGTAAACTGAGAACCGTTTAGTGCAAATGTAGCATAAGGCCGCATCAAACTCTGGATAGAATTTTAGCTGGATTAGTTAACTGGTTAAGGATTTATAGCAGTTTTAACTTATATTTCGTTAGTTTTTGCTGCTAAAGGTTGCATCTCTTTATCGAGCTTGACACTTTCTTACTCCAGATTCTATTCTCTACCTCTATAAATCTCAAATCTGGACTTGTATGGAATACTGTTGTTGCCTTATCTGGGGCAAATCTTCTAATAATGCGCTTTCTCTTTTTAAACAAGGTGCAAAAATTCATTGTAAACATAGTTGGACCTACTCTAGCAGGCAACCTCCAACCATTAACGCATCGTCGTAATGTTGCTTCTCTTTCTCTTTTCTACAAATACTATAATCGGCACTGCTCTAAAGAGCTAGCGTCTTTTGTGCCATCTGCTTAAATTCATTCTCGTGTTACTCTTCATTCAATTAAGTCTCATCCTTTTTCTGTGACTGTTCCTATATGCTCCTAAAACTCTTATTCGTCTAGTTTTTTTCCTCGAACATCAGCTCTTTGGAATTTGCTTCCTTCATCTTGCTTTCCTGATTCATATAATTTGCAATCCTTTAAGTTATTTGTCAATCGTTATCTTGCTCTACAATCTTCATCTTTTCTCTTCCAGTAACTTCCAACTCTAATTAGTGGTTGCTTGCAGCCTTGTTGGAAGCGAAGATATTTAAAAAAAAAACAAAAAATAAAAAAACTTATACATCAAAAAATTACCGAATACTGTGATATTTGGTCACTATTTTCAGAATAAAGATTACACGAGGGTTCTACTACGTAATACCAACAACTTTTGTTATAATTGTTTTATTGCTACAACTATCATTTTAATTTTATAGAAGATTTTGATTTGCTATTTAAAGCGTGGTTTGGCTTGGCTTTTGCATTGCGTGAAAATATCAGCATTTTCTAAAGTATAAACTACAACTGTCAAAAAAATGAAAATGTTAAAAAATGGTTGAAAAGCATTTATAAAGATATATAAAGTATAAAATAAATATTTTTTTAATTTTGTATAAACAAATAAAAATTTTTGAAGGACAGCCAGAAGAAAATCTTATGAAAAGGGGAGTCCTTTGAAGAGCAGTAAAAATCTTTTGTCGTCAAATAAAATCTCATCTAAATTGTCAACAAGTACAAAAAGTGTTATTGATTTAAACAGTTATTTCCTTCAAAGGAAAAAACATATCATAATTATTTCCTTGTCGTTTAAGTAATTATTTCCTTGATTTTAATTGTTTGTATTTAATAATATTTGTCGGAATGTAAATGGAATGTTATCCTATATGAGTTCAGGTTAAATTTTGTATAAGGGATAGTTTGATTTAGAAAAGTTGGATTTAGTGAATTGCCACAATGCCAAATCAAGCAAAGGTTCGCCATGAAAATGAAAAATTTGTGTGCCTGGTTGGTCTAAAAAAAAGTTTTTTTTTTGTAAATGCAATACATTTTAGTGACATTTTTAGTGACATTTTGTAGTGCAATACATTTTAGCTGCACCGAGCTGTGAACACCTTAGAGATGAATGTTAAATTAAAAAAGAGTTTAGCAGAGTGAGATAAAAGTAGAAAAGGACAGATGTCCAGCGGAAAACAAAGAGCCTCAAAGTAGAAAAATACTAAAAAACTGATAAGTAAAATGTTGTAAAAATAAACAATAACAATAAACAATAGTCGACATAAGTAAGAGTCATTAATTGTTGTTCTACTAAATTGTCGTTAGTGTCGAGTGTAAGTGTGATGTTTAGACAGTATCAGTGATGGAGCAGAACTATTTATTTTGTAAGTAGTTATCATGTGGTCTGTATTATAAGGGGGATAAACATATGTTATCGATATAAGTGTGTCATAGACGTTTAGAGTACAGTATGGATTCGCGCCTTATGGTACAGTATGAACACAAGAAAACCTTCAACTTTCGCTTCAACTTAGTTGGACTCAGTACAACTTGCATACAGTTGTAAGTAATTTTTTTGACATGAGTGTTGGTAAGTGCAGTGCTTTGTTGCAGTATAACAAGGGTTAGTGAGAGTTGTGAACTGTTTTGAGTCTTATATCTGTGTATGTAATGTAAATAGTCAATGCAGTGTACGTTTGTGTGTCTACTGTAATTGCATATCTTGATAGTATGAGTTGTTAGTACCAAATTGGTTCAAAGTCATGTAACGTAACTGGTGTAACGTAAGCTAGACGCGAATACTAGAAGTCCAATAACATGTATTTTAAAAATAACAAACTATTGCAACTACATAATCTGGAAAATTTAATTTGATTTCAAGATGTAAATATTAAAATAAAGAGCGCACTAATAAAAACTAAAAATAAACAAGGTGGTACTAATTACCCACAAGAAGGTTCAAATAGTACCACTAATTTTGGCTTGCAATATAAAAGTTACGAATATAACTTGTGGTCTTCAAAACCATTCAGTTATGCACCCTTGTACATGATGTGACGTCAAATATAAGTGTCTTAACAAATCTCGAAATTTGTGAACACTACGATCAATCAAACCTTGCATTGAGTCTTTTCAGAAATCCGGCTGGGTTATTGCTCGTGCAAAGTTGTTTGACTTTTTTATTCGAAATCCAATCATCAGTGAGCTTGACAAAGTTCTGATATTGGAAAAAATCCCGCTGATGGAATTGCATCTTCTTTTAGAAGTTGTTAATTATTTTTTCAAGATACTTAAAACTGCTTGGTTAGAAGCTGTTAAATAGCCAGCTGTCCTCTACATTCAACTGAGCCTGTAACATGGGGGTTAGTTCAAGAGAATTGAATGCAAGAAGCTTCTTAAAAATGTAATACAAACTCGGTTCACAACATTCTTCACATAATTGAAGCATTCAAAAGTTTCAATTTAGTTGTAAAAGCTTGCTTTGGAATAATCTTTCGGCCGGATTTTGCTCAAGTAATTGAAAATTTCAAAGGTGTTACTTAATGATAACTGTTGCAAGCGTAACACCCGACATTCGCACCGTCTGCTACCAAATTACTGATTTCATCAGTCTCAAAGGATCCCCCTTGGGGCCCTATAGTGAACAAACTGTCGAAACTGCTCATCAAGACTTTTATAAAGATTGGTCAAGGTATAAACAAAACAATGATAATCCAGAGTGCAAATAAACATTGTTATGCTACCATAGTTCGATTTATTAGATTACGCAGCAGAAATTCATAGCTTACGTAAATATTCATTATAATCCGAAATTACGGTTTATAATGAACATTTAACCGTTTTAATCCTTAACTGCTGTTATTAATTATGAATTTTAACATTGCATGTAAAAATATTAAATAGTAATTGACTAAAAGAGTATATTAAGCTAAGTTTTTAAGAGTTATTGGGTAAAATTAAAGACTATGTCTTACAATTTAATCAGATGCAATTTGATGGTAATATAATGTAAAATATAGGCTTTATATAGTTATTTTTCACTTCAATTTAAAAGTCAACGTATTTAAAAAGGTTTCAATGGTTAATAAAAATGATTTTTACAGAGACATTTTTAATTAGAATTAACTAGAATTTATTTGTTTTACCAACTGATAATCTTTTTGCCAGGTTTTTCACTTCTTTTTTTTTTTTGCATTTTGGCAGTAGTTTATACTTTAGGAAATATTGAGGTATTTACGCTATTTATGAGCCAATTCAAATTATATTATTTTTGCAGGCAAAATTAAAAGATTTCAAAATTTGCATTACAGGATACCTTGATGTATACGTTATCACCTAATACCACGCTACCACCTCAAGTGGCGTTCTTGGGTCAGCTAGATTGGCAAAATTTTGATATGATCCAATCTGTCTTAAAATCATATACAATGTTCTATATATATATATATATATATATATATATATATATATATATATATATATATATATAAACGGCTTTATAATAATTTAGTAAAAAGTTGATTATTTTTTATAACTTTGTTTTAATTTTAGACTGTTTTTTGAAATTATTTTTGTATAGCAAAAGTAATGATTGCTATTGGTTCAGTAATGATTGCTATAATCCCCCGGAATAAAATCAATTTTTATTTTTTCCTGCTACTTTGCTATTTTATTACAATTTAACATTTAAAAGATAATACTTAGTCACAGTTATGGATGCTAATATCATTTTAAGCTGCAATAAATAAATATTAATATAGGCGTATCATAAAAGTTTAATTCCGTTATTTAAATGTGCCTAATTATAAATCATCGTAAAATTCATCGTTTATATTTTCAGACATGATGATCACAAAATTGGATATTCACATATTTTCTTGCACCGTTTTTTGTTTTCATTATTAATCACCTAAATTTCACCTAAAATCAGTTATTTTAATATCTAAATTTTTTTTTTAAATAATACGGTTGAAAATCTGATACAGATTTATTCAAAAGTCCATTTACCTCTTTGTAACTGAGGAAGGTATCTGGTTATGGGGAAAGTTACTGGCAATATAGGTATCCGTAGCAACTAAATAAAAAATTATGACTTTTGACCTCGAATTTATGCTAAATTTAGTGAATATATCTCATGCCAAATTTATTGAATATAGCACTCGTAAAAAATTTGCAATTATCGAAATAGATTGTTGCTGAACAAAAATTAGTATCCATAAAACTATGTGTTTATAGCAACCAAGTGAAAAAATTCCCCTCGTATATATGTATATATCACCTCCTTTTTTTTTTTAAACCAAATTTAGTAAATAAAGGCCTAATGTTTTATTAGTTATTAATTTTGTTCATTTAAAGTGAATTCTGACCCACTGCGTCATCAACCTTTTAATCCCACCCCTTTGTATTCGGGCCGCGAGATCAACCCTTTTCACGTAACTTTTTGCCGTAAAAAAATAAAAATAATAAAAAAAAATTAGTATCTTAACTTACGTTGTTTTTTTTCCAATGAAATTAATAAAAGTACTCTAAATTAAACAATTAAAAAAGTTAATCGACTGTTAGAATGTCGTATTTAGATCAGATATGTTTTACTGATGAAGTTAATTGCTTGAAGTTCTTATCCCACAGAATGAGAGCAAATATGTGTACACACTGTATGAAAAATATTACCAAACATTGCAGAAATTCTGTAACTGAAGAAGATGTCATAAAGGTATTTTATTTTTCATTCATATAATGTTAGAATATGATCGTTTTTGTTGCTTAAGCTATAAGTAATGTGTTTAAGCTATGTTATGATATATTTAAGCCATGACTTTATTGTTTTTGTAGATATGTTAGGATAGGATATTGTGTTAAAATAAAATTAAAATTTGTTGATATTATTAAAAAATTGGGTAAAAGTGTATTAGTCAGCTCAATGATAGAAATGGATATGATAGTGGGGAAAAAATTGAAATAAAATAAAATAGTATGCATGCTGTAATTATGAGTATTGTTATTGTTATTATTGTTATTATTATTATTATTATTATTATTATTATTGTTATTATTGTTGTTGCTATTACTATTATTATTTATTATTTAAACATAATTACAGTTGAAAAGCTTTGCCTGTTTTTGGTTGTTATTTCAGGTGATTATAAGCAGATATAAGATTTTTAACGAATGGTTAAAATAAAAAATTTCTATGCAATATTTATGTGTTTATTCCACATCTTTGCAATAATTTTTAAGCATTTTATGCATGGTAAAAGTAATTGTCTTTTAAATAGTTGTAACTTTGTGGTTGTTATATTTAGTCTTTAGAGTACACGCAGAAAGGAGAAAAATATCCCACTCTTATACTTAATTCTGATGAAAAGTATGGCAAACTTTTTCTCGGGGGTTTTAAGGCTGCCATGAATTTAGAATTTCTTCAACAAGAGTCTGTTGCTAATATTGTAAATACTGCTGGTATGGGACTTTATAAAACATTTGGAAAAAAGTATGAGGTAAGTATATATATATATATATATATATATATATATATATATATATATATATATATATATATATATATATATATATATATATAAATATATATATATATATATATATATATATATATATATATATATATATATATATATATATATATGTTTGTATGCAATATAAATTTAATACATTTGTATTTATATATACATATATATAAAATTTGTACTATTACGATATTTTGAAGACAAGTTTTTCAATAAAATTGATAATTTTAATTAAACAATTACAGGTTTATTATTAAAGTTATAAACTAATAATTTTTAGTACATTTATTTTTTATTATTTGTAGGATAAATGTCACTGGACTATGGAAGTATCAAAAGTTGAATGCCTGCAACTTGAATGGGAAGATGCAATAAGTTATAATATAAGCAATGAAGACATAGATAAAGTTATTAATTATATTCATTCATGTAGATTACAAAAGAAAAATGTACTTGTTCACTGTGCTCAGGTGAGTTGTAACTCAAAATAATTATTGTATTGTTATAAATATATTTCCATAGAAAGTTGAGTGTAAAAGAAGCCAACAAATGCAGTTGCTGACAAAATGAACTATTTTTCATTTTGTCAGCAACTGCATTTAATGCAACCACTGCATATAGCCATACCTGTGTATTCATTAATAATTTTGAATTTTTCAAGATTCCATTGGGATCATAAATTGCTTGTTTAATGTTAATTTACTGATATAAATGAGAATTTTGATATTTTGTTTGAAGAAGGAGAAGTAATATTGAATATGATCTTGGTGGCTCTAGTAGTTCTGAAAGTATTTTGGAATACGTAGAAAAAGAAATGTTAGACTTGTTTGGGATTTACCAACTCAAAATTTAGTTTTGTCTTTACTGTCAATTATAAATACCTCAAAAACTCAAAGTTTAGTCAGTGATATTTTTGTATCTGAAGCAAGCCTATTGTGACCTGATGAACAAGCTGATAATGAGCTGAAAATATAATTTGAGGTTGAGGAAGAAAGTTTAGGAGGAAATATCTTAGAGTATGGAATTTGATAGTGAAAAAGAATTTATAAATTTGATTATTTATGTGATAGTACAGCTCCAGAAACATATGAAAACCAGATTATTTATCTGATTTTACAGCCCCAGAAACATATGTGAATTATTGACATGTAGTTTTGGCAGATTACATCAACTTAGTTTTGGCAGATTACATCAACTGATTGGTGGTCATGTTGTTTTTGATCAAACTGATTTCTAGGTGGAGTAGGAGCATGTTGATGCTGATTATGAAAAAGATGAGCATGACACTTTTGAATTCTTTTCCACTGATGGTTTAAATTATAGAAACAGAGGAGACAGCACTCTTGACTTTTGTCAACTTCTAATTTCTAAATTCTTAGATCAATAACCCTATATATCTAATGCCTCAGGCATTAGCTATACAGGGATGGGTTATCCCTTTATAGCTAATGGTTCAATTTCTAAATATAGGACATATATTGTCCACTGACAATTATTATATGTTCCTATCTCTTGCCAGCTCTTGTCTTTCAAGAAGACATATTTGCGGAACATGTGAATCAAAAATCTTACAGCAAGAATATTTTGAAACTTACTTGATATTTTGAAAAACCACCACTATTACAACCCTTGCAATGAAGACAATTAAGTTTTAGTCTAAATACTGTGCAACTAAAGACATATCAGGAAGCAGACAGAAAGTTGTTTAGATGCTGTCAAGATACCTCAATTCAGTTATGGTAGAAGCAGGAAGACCTAATAAAGATAATGACATTATGCTTAAACTATCAGTGGTTAAATCAAATAATATGCGGATAGATAGAGTTGACCAGATCAATCAGCAACTTCATGGACTTTAGGCCCTTGGGAAATTCTTTAGTGTTCTTTAAATTTATAAAAAGTTTATACTCATAGTTCTGATGGCAACATACTTAATTTTTTTGCGAAACAATATTAAGATGATATTTTCATTAACCCTGGTCACACCTTGTGTTGTTGTTGAAAGGGATTTTTATTGACTTGCTGACACTTTACATCAATGTTACCATCAGCAAGGCAAAGAGTAATAATAGGTTACACAAAATATGTTAAAATTGTTATGCAAAGTGAAAAATGGTTGCCAAAGGACATTCCTTGAAAAATGCTTATGTTTAAAGTTACTGTCCAGTAATTTTAAACATACTGTCCAATGCGGTAGTGGTGTAGTGGTAAGGCGCTCGCTTCATAAGCGAGAGGTTCCGAGTTCGAACCCCACCACGTCCCTGGTAGTACCGCGCTCAACTTGTTTCTCTGCGCAGCGGCCTTGTTCGTCAAGGTTCGTGTTTCGGAGTTATAGAGTTGGGAGAGGGTTATAAACCACTATTAAGTAGCCTCCTCATCTGTAGTGGCCTTCTCGGCCTTGAGGAGGTGAATAACAAAAAAAAAAAAAAAAAAAAAAAAAGTCCGGGTCTTGAAAAACTTTATTTTTATTTGTTTAAATAAAACTAATGCTAAAATAAAACATTTATATTTGAAAAAATTTTATTTAATTAAAATTTTATTATATTAAGCTTAATGAAGAGATGAGAAAACAGCCCCAGTACAATCATCAGGTTACATCCTGATGAATTTTTTTTTAATTCTATACTTTTTTAGTCTATTTCTGAAAAGGTTTTACATATACCAGGTCTACAAGTATGAAATGAGGGTTTTTTTGTTCAAAATAAAACACTATTTTCTAACGGAAAAGTAAAAAATATTTTTTTCAAAGTATTTTCCATTGCTTTCTACACATTTTGACCACCTTTCTGGCATTTTGTGGATACCACGCCAATAAAACTGATCGTTTTTTGAGGCAAACCATTCGGAGACCCGTTTTTTGACTTCTTCGTAGGAATTGAAGTGTTGCTCATTCTATGCGTGTCCTATCAATGAAAACAAATGGTAGTCGGAAGAATTTTCGTGTCTTCTGGCCCATTTTGGTTGTTTTTCGATCAATGCATGGTTCAAATTGATCATTTGTTGTCGGTAGCGTTGTGTATCAACAGTTTCGCCAGGTTTTAGTAGTTCATGATACACCACTCCCTTCTGGTTCCACCAAACACAGAGCATTGTCTTTTTTTTGAACCGATCAGGCTTTGCAGTCGATGTTAATGCTTCTCCTGGATTTGCCCATGATCTTTTGCGTTTAGGATTCTTAAAATAAATCCATTTTTCATCACCACAATTCACAATTCGATGCAATACTGACTTCCTTTCGTGTCGTAATAGCAACATTTCACATGTGGTTTTTTGCTTTTCCATCTGCCTGTCATTCAATTCATGTGACACCCATTTCCTGCACTTTTGGATCTTTCCCATAGCTTTAAAACGGTCAGAAATTGGTGGTTGTGAAGCATTTAACATTTCTGCCATTTGTTTTTGACTTAAAGTGTCATCTTCATCCAGTATTGCTTGCAATTCTGTGTCTTCAAACTTTTTTGGTGGTCTTCCACGTTCTTCATTTCGCACATCGATATCATTATCTCTGAACCGTTAAAACCATCTTTTGCATGTTGCTTCCGATAGAGCATGATCACCATAAGCTTTGACAAGTATTCGATGCATTTCTGCAGCACTTTTCTTCAAATGGAAACAAAAAATTAGTGCTTTCCACAAATCATCATTTTCTGGTACAAAATTCGACATTTTTAACACGATTAAAAAATATGATGTTGTTTATACAATGACTTGATGTTTACTAAATATGTTTGACAGATATCATAGCAACAAAATTAAAAAATTAAGGCCCGTTCACAACAAATGTTCTCTATCAATATATTTGTAACTCGACGCTCACTTCATGCTTATAGACCTGGTATGTACACTTACATAAAATGTTTTCACAAACAAAAAATTAAGCTATAGAAATGTAGTGTAATGTAAATAATAAGATATTTAATTTTTTAAAATTGAACCAACTGAGGCGCTACAAGCATAAAAAGTGTTAAAGGTGTTATTTAAGTAGATTGCATATTGTACACGTAATATAAAGTTTTCTTCAACAGATACTTCAAAAAGTTTTTTTTTTTAATACTTAAATATGGGTTGCATTAATATTTGTATTTGTGTAATTTTGTGTAATTTTTCTGAAGTTGAGTTTTCGTAACTTTAAACTAAATCAGGGAAAACATCAAATAGATCAGGAAAAAATCAGGGAAATCCACATTAAAATATTGGCAGATAATATACGTTAACAAAAATAAAAAGTAGTATCAATTAAGTTCAAAAGTGTCTGATATTTAATTTTGAATGACTTCATTATTGTTTTATATATATATATATATATATATATATATATATATATATATATATATATATATATATATATATATATATATATATATATATATATATATATATATATATATATATATATATATATATATATATATATATATATTGAATCATATATTTTAAAAATATGAGTGAAATTCAATTTATTAGTCTTTTTGTTTTAATTGAACCTTGAGCATGTTCTTTCAGAAGCAGTTGAGAGGTAGTGTTAATCCTTATTAAAGCATGATACAAAATGTTGTTGACCATTTTTTGAGCAAATCCGATTGACAAAATTCTTTCTTCAATTCAATGTATTTATCAACTTGATTATAATTGCAAACACAGCTGTTCAAATTTATGGTAGAACTTGCTCCATTCTAAAAACAAACAAGTTAGAGTGCATTTTTTTTGCACTCTAACATGTATTGTTTTTATAATTAAATCACATAAAGACATGTATGGATATATTTATTCCATAATCTTGCAAATGAAATTGCTACATTTTTTGAGGAAAATTTTAAGTGTTAGAACTTAGCGTTTTCAATCAATACATAATTTAGTCTCTAAAATCTCCTCTCTTATCTGTTCTTTTTTTGATGTATCAGTCTTTTTACTATATTATTTTGAATTTTTGTAACTTTCCAAACAAAAGATTGTAAACTCCTTCTGCTATTATGAGATTTGCATCATTTTTAATCAATTTCCTAATGACAATTTCAACTGATATTAAATGGTTTCAGCTGGTTTCAGCTGGTTTTAACTGGTTTCAGCTGGTTTTAACAAAAACATCAACTAGATTTTGTTGAACAAAAGTATCTTTTTCTAAAATGAGTTTAAATTTCAATTTGACTAAAAATTTGTTAATACTTACTGGTATCCCTAAAAAATATTTATTGACCTCACAGGAAATCATAAATGTATGAACAATATTTGATGATGCAATAATACTTAGGTTGCATGATCCTTCTCATACTTTCGTACAAATACATGATTGATAACAAGGTTTATTGAAACTTGTTAACAAGATTTATTGGACATACTAGAAATGTGTGAAAGTACTGTAAGTGATTTAGTTGACTTGACTAGCTTTTTATTTAAAATCAGTCAATATGTCTTGCTTAATTAGTTTTCTATGGACCTTTTAGAGAAATTTAATTTAGGCATTACATGTTCAAGTTTCCAAATATTTTGATCAGAACAAATTTATTTCATTTTTTTCTGTTTTACTGAAAGTCTACATTTCTAGTAAAATCTTCTTTATTCCAGATCTTATTCTGAGCTAGATCTTACCTAATATACTTTTAAATAACTCTTCAGGATTGCCTATGCTACGTTTAAAGTACGTCTATGCTACGTTCAAAGAAAGAACTAGTAAAATTATGTTTATCCTGATTGTTATTTAAAGCAAAAAAACTTCTTTTTGTTAAATTTATAGTATTAATGATTTTACTAAATAATAAATTTGCTATTTATAAAACTGTTGATAATAATATTATTGATACTTCACGTTTAAACTCTATAATATCATTATCTAGGGTAAATCTCGTTCTGCAACAGCTGTTATTGCTTACATCATGGTTGTCTTGAACTTGTCTCTTGCTGAAAGTTTTGCTTTTGTTAAAGAAAAACGACGAATGATTGAACCAAATGCTCATTTTATGTATTTGTTGCAAATGTTTGAAAATAGCGAGTTGATAAAAAAGCTTCGAAATCATCTCCGATCTATGATTATTATCAAGTGACTCTCCACTTAGATGCATCAGTCTCCACTTAGATGCATCAGTCTCCACTTAGATGCATCAGTCTCCACTTAGATGCATCAGTCTCCCCTTAGATGCATCAGTCTCCCCTTAGATGCATCAGTCTCCACTTAGATGCATCAGTCTCCACTTAGATACATCAGTCTCCACTTAGATGCATCAGTCTCCACTTAGATACATCAGTCTCCACTTAGATGCATCTGACTAGTAATCATTGTTAAGAATGAAAGGATTTTTACTAATTTTATCACAGTTTCTGCAGTTTTTGAAGTAATTAAAGGCCTCTAGAAATTAAAGTTTCTAATTTTGCATAGTAAAAGCAATTATACTTAGATTGTTTTACCATATTAACTGTACTTGGTAGACGAAGCCTCGATCAAATTTAAACATTTGCTTATGTTTATTGCATATTTTTGGCCATTGTTTTATTGATTTTTTTAGTATCTAAATTTTAATATTTTATTTTGGTATTCGTGCATCATTTATACAGGCAGAAAAAACTAAATTGAAAGTCAATTTGTTTGGAGTACCATGGCAATTTTAGATACGCAACACGATAAAGTACATAAGGTGCTTACATAAGTTAAACACTTTTTAATAACGTTATTTTACTTGGAAAAAGAGACTGGAAATTCAATTTTGTTCCAGGCACTACGTCGAAATGAACCGTTTAATTTCAAAAAAATTTTTTGTATTTCAACTGAAACAATTGACTTAAATGGCATTTCTTCACGTGAATTAAAATTTATACGCAGAGTCTCTGTTACTTTAGACTCATAGTAAAAAGCTTGACGCATCAGATTGTTATTGAGCAACTTTAAGTTTGTTATTTGCTGTTAATTGATCATTCAGCTTTTTTTTCAAGTCTTTTATTTGAGCTAATTTGATTTAAAGTTGATCCAAGATTTTTTAATTTGGCGTTAGAGAACACTGCGTTTTTCTAAATTTGTACTATACGTTAAGTTGAAAATAGTTTTTTGAACAGTTGATATGTTATAATAAGCTCCTGTAACAAGATAAAGATGTATAAAGAAAGATAAGCTTAATATCAAAAAAATACGAAATTAATTAGAATAAATCACTTTTTAGCATTTGTTTTAGTTTTATTAATGGAGGCATTTCTGAAGGCTACAAACTTTTTTTGCTAATCTCCTTAAATTTTTATGACATGTTTCTGGAGTGTAGCAAGAACCAATCACGAAAAGGTGGATTACTTTTTAATCATCTAAACGGTAAATCTTTTGTTTTTAATTGGTTAAAATAATTGTAATTTAAAAAAAAGAATTTTTTATCTAATAAGATTTAATGAAATAATAAAAACTGATGGAAAAACATAGATGGTTTAAAATAAGTAATTGATCGTTTTACTACTAAAAGTTTCATACGTTTAGCAATCATCAGGTAAAAAAAAAATTGTTTATTTCGTTAAAAAATATACTCAATAAACATAAAAAACAATTCAATAAACTCAATAAACGTTCAAAAACAATTATAAAGCTATAACTATTTGCGAGCGTGGTTTGGTTTTTTAATCTTTGGGCCCGTGGTTGTCAAGCAAGAACTTGTTTTCGTGACGGCACTTAGATATAATTTCTGTTTGTTTATTTAATAATTTTTGCGTACCTTAGTATGATATTATGCAAAGTTTTTCATGAAGGCAAATATATATATATATATATATACCGTAGCGTGGGGTAAACGAGCACTTCACGGGGTAATCGCGCACCCGTTAACATATACATTTTAAAAGACAAGTTAAACACATTAATAATGCTCAGTTCATTTTCAAGCTAAACATACATAAAGTAACTTTAAGAAAGTATAAGTTGTTAAATACAGTTCTTTTGGAAGGAAATAAATAACCAATAACAAGTTAATTATATCACGGTGTAGATTCATAGAATCCCGTAAAAACTATTAACTGGAAACACTAAGGGTAAGCATTTGTAGTTAAAACTTTCTTAAAATTTTGATTTTTTTTTAGTATACCATTCATATATTGCAGTAAACTCGTATAAGTTTTCAAGTCTTATAAATAAATTGATCATAAAATATATGTGTTTAAAGTAAGGTGGGGTAATTGAGCACTTTTATATGGGGTAAATGAGCACCTTTTTAAAAATACTGGTTTTTATTCTTATAATATTTTTAGTAATAAAATTAATACTTAAAGATACAAATAATTTGAGTTTTTAGCTCATATTTTTCACTCTTTTATAACAGATTTGTGGAAATGGTGAAAAACTATATAAAATCAACTCAAAAACAGTCAAAAACTTACACTGATAGTGAACTTAAAAAAGCTATCCAACTTGTTAATGATGGAGAACCTTGTAAACGTGTGGCAAGGCTACTAAACATACCACACAGAACTTTATGGTGTCATATTAGTGGTTTACGCAAAAGTAGTGTGGTTGGTCGAAAGATCGAAAGAGTTCATTGCAACCAGACGAGGAGATGTCAATTGCACAATACATTGCAATTTTTAGTGATTTTGGCTATGCATTTGATAAAATAGACTTCAAATTATTTGTACAAAGTTTTCTTAACAAATATGGAAGAAACTGCCCATTTTTTAATGAAAATTTGCCTGGTGATGATTGGGTAAGGTCATTTTTAGAGCGATATAAAAGTGTTTTGTCTTATCGAGCATGTCAAAATATTTGTAGAAAGCGTGCTGCAATTTCATGTGACTCTGTTAATAGATTTTTTAACAACTTAGAAGATACAATAAAAAATATTCAACCACAAAACATAATAAACTATGATGAAACTAATCTTTCTGATGACCCAAAGTCAAAACAAATGATATTTCGGAAAGGTACTAAACATGCTAAAAGAGTTATAAATACATCAAAGTCATCAGTGTCTATAATGTTTGCCTGTACTGCTGATGGTATTTTCCTTCCTCCATATGCAGTGTATAAAGCTGAGCGTCTAATGGACACTTGGATACTTGGAGGTCCAATTGGTGCACGCTATAACCGTACAAAATCTGATTGGTTTGATGGCAACTGTTTTAAAGATTGGATGCAAACATTAGTAGAACCTTACTTCAGATATGTTGACAACAACACACCAAAACTACTTATAGGTGATAATTTAGCATGCCATTTGTCTATTAATGTTATCGAAATTTGTGAAACTAACAACATTAATAGTACGCATTTGCTACAATAGTACGCATTTGCTACAGCCTCTTGACCTTGCAGCTTATGGACCAATGAAATCAACATGGAGAAAAATAATTACTGAATGGAAAATGGGTGAAGGAAGATTTCATACATCTCTACCAAAAAATGTTTTTCCAAGATTGCTCCTTAGTCTCTTGACTAATATGAATCACATACAAGAGTTTGCTGTAAATGGGTTTAAAACATCTGGTATCTACCCACTAAACAGAATAAAAATTATTGACAAGATTTTAAGGACAGACATATCTAAATCTTCTCAGAACATAGTATCCCCATTAGTTTTTGAACGTCTTGCAGAACTTCGACAAGCTTCTGCTAAAAAGCCTGGAGCAGTAATGCGTGGGAAAAAAGTTAAGGTTTCACCAGGAAAAGGTGTTTCACTAAAAGATGTTGCAACAGATTCTTCTGCTTCTAAATTCCAATCAAAACACAAGCTAATCAAAATAAAGAATACTCAACTTAATGAATCCTTAAATATAGGAAGACAAGAAAGAAATTCAAAATTAAATTTGAATACTTTTAAAGAATTGATTGATTATGATATACCTTCTAGCTCCAAAATGTATATTGACCTAGTAAAAGCTTCTGATAAGAAATCTGATGGTATACAGAAAAGAAAGAAAAAAGTGAAATGTTAAAAAAAAAAGATTTATTTACTGAAAAAAGTGATTTATATGATGATTATGACCTTGAAGATTCGCTTTTCCATCAAAAACAAGCACACATGCAAAAAAAGTTTGACAACTCCTCAAATGAAAGCACTTACGAATTAGATTCTCTTTGCTCTAAAGGAATGTGTAATCCTGGAGTGATTACAACCTCTGAATATTTATTAGCAGAGGGCTCTTATGTTGTTGTAAGGTTTGAAGGAAAAAAGACACCATATCATTTTGTAGGCCAAGTTGTAAATATAGAAAAAGATAACAATTGGAATATTAAATACTTTAGACGAGATTTTGATACTACAAACCCAAGAATCATCTCCTTCAAAGAACCACAAGTTCCTGATTACTTTGTAACAGAAAGAAAATCAATCATAAAACATCTTCCGTGTCCCCTCTATGAAAAAAACAACATATCTTTTTTGAAAGAAACTATTGGTGACTTGTATTTGCATTCATATATTTATATGTTTTTATATATTGTTATCTTAGTTCAAATGAATTATATATTTATCAAGGATTTTTCATTTGTATATTATATATATTCATATATATATATATATATATATATATATATATATATATATATATATATATATATATATATATATATATTTATATATATATATAATTAAATTTAAAACCTAAAAAATTATAAAACTAAGAATAGCTTCTTCAAACTTTCTTTTTTTGTTTTCTTAAAATGAAAAAACTGTGACATCACCGGTTTTCCTCTTCATATATGTATATATATATATATATATATATATATATATATATATATATATATATATATATATATATATATATATACATATATATATATATATATATATATATATATATATATATATATATCTGTGTGTGTGTCTATATATATATATATATATATATATATACATATATATATATATATATATATATATATATATATATATATATATCTGTGTGTGTGTCTATATATATATATATATATATATATACATATATATATATATATATATATATATATATATATATATATATATATATATATATATATATATATATATATATATATATATAAATATATATATATATAGACACATCTCTATATACAAACTTGAGAACTTTATCAAAAAAATAATTAGGTGCTCGTTTACCCCAAATCGTGGGGTAAATGCGCACCCGTATATTTTTTAACATAAACTCTTCGTTTTATATTTTTTCTTAAATCCAACGTACTTCATTTAAACAGAACTTAGGTCTTTAAAAACGGCTAAAAAATAATTAAACTCCCTAAAACTATGCAATATTTTTTTGTTTTTAACAGCCTTGGCGCAGTGGTAGATTGCTCGCCTCAGAAACAAGAAGAAACGCGCCACCTCTCGTTTCTGAGGGGTACGACCCGCCCCCTACTTCTTTTTGTGTGGACCTTCTTCCTTTTTTGATAGAAAAAGGGAGAAGGTCCTTTTTTGATATGATAAAACAAATCCTTTTTTGATGTGATAAAACAAATTTTGATCCAAACAGATCCTTTTTTGATATGATAAAACAAATTTTGTTTTAAAGTTACTTTAAAGTAACTTTAAAAAATTTTGTTTTAAAGTTACTTTAAAGTAACTTTAAAACAAAGTTTGTTTTATCATTTTTATTATTTATTAGTTACAGCACTTAAAGGATATGTCTGTTAAAGATACCCGGTGCCGGGTACATCAACAAAATGGGCGATTCCGGGTACCTGGTAAAACTGACGAACTACCGGGTCCAAACCGGGTACCCGGATGCATACTTTGAAACCGTATACAGGCTCAGAATAGGCAGAGATTTGCGCAATCTAATTCATTGATTTTGAAAGAGAGGCTTTTGCGCTGTATGTTTAATAAGGTGGGCTGAAAGAATTGTAAAAAAAAATTTGCAAACCTATAATTGGCAGGGGGTGAAATAGTTGCTCCATAGTAGCATTAGTGAAAACAAAAAAGTAGAGCTCATAAATTTGTTGGTTTTGGGGTGTCCAAAAACACTCTTGAAATATCACCAATTTTATGCAGTTTTGTAATTTTCTGACATTTTACATACAACGAAGTAATGTTTAATTTAGTTACTTAAAATACTTGTACTATACAGTACACAAGTACACAGTACACATGCAAATAAAATATTAAAGTCTGTATTGTGCTTTGTTGTCAAACGTTTTCATTTTCTTTCTGGATTTAATACTAGAACGGATAAATCTGCCTCGTTGTTCAGTGCAAACTGCCGCCGATGTCACTAGACGAATATGTCGCTCAGTGGCTTGGGTGTGGCAAGGGAAATTGTGGCAGGCTCCTAACAAGCTGGTTGTTTCTGTTCTTAACGCAGTCTTGTAGCTCTGCTTCAGCCAGGCATTTTATCATCGGAGGTTTGCAGCGGTCTTCATTGTTCCAGTTTATCAGGTCAATGTAATCTCTGGCATTGAAGTTTAAATTTGGAACTCGAAATTGTTGCAGTGCTTCTGATGCGTTCTCCTTCCTTGCAGCAAGTATCCGTTTGCAGCCCAGCTTTCTGATGTGGTCTCTTTCATCAGCTAGCATTCTGAGAACACCTTCTTAGCATCAGCTAAGAAGGTGTTCTCAGAATGGCAAAAGTAATCGTTTCTGGCAATTTACGATCACTTTAAGTTCCGGTTTCATGTATCTGGAAAACTGTATTAGTCTCCACATATGTTGCGATCTTTCCGTGCACGCCGATCTGACTTAAATGTGGAACCATAACGGTGCATACAAAGTCATGACATACTTGACAAGGTTCACAAGATTCTCGGAGGGAATAGCTGTCGCCACATATAACCGAAGCCATAATACCACCCGGTAACTCTTCTGTGGAGCAACGTAATAAGCGCGTTGTTAAATTGTTTTTTATTGTGTTACTTTTAATTGTAGGATTTATTCGCGTGAACAGTAACCGGGTGGGGATGAATTGTTATTGGACAATATTAATTTTCTTAACCTCAGTGAGTACCAGTTGTTCTTTTGCGGTATTTCTTTGTTTAAGTATTATTGTTTAAATATGCTGCAACAGGTTTCCCTTTAGGTTTTGGCCTACTTCATACTCTAATTTTATTCATATCAATATATAAAAATTTACATAGACATATAGTATGTCTTTTTTTTAGTTATAATCTCGATATTTATGCGGATTATTTGAAATTTCCGTATCCAGTTGAGCCTTGAAATTGTTAACAGATGAACCGCATATAACTTATGACGGCAATGCATTCACAATCCGATTTGTACAGAACTGGTGCCTTTGGTCGCAATTTTAAACAAATTCTCTAGTCATTTTAAAATGGTGTCTTCTAGTTTTTATTTTATTTGACACCCCAACATGAAAGACATGGGGTTCACTCCATGTGACAATGTCTATATTATTAATAATTTTATACGCCTGTATCAGATCTCCCCTAATGCGACCGGTTTCTAAGGAAGTTAAGCTCAGTATACTCAGACAATCTTTATATGACGGTACGAAAGTGTTAAACGTGTAGCTCTTCTTTGTACTTTCTCGATTTTGTCAATATCTATTCTTAACGATAGATTGCTGGCTGCCACCGCGAATTTTAGATGCGGTCATACAAAGGCTGTGTATAGAATTTGAAGCACATAAAACATGCCTAATACACGGTTGGCTTTATTGGTTGCGTAAGTTGAACTGTTATGTCATATGCTCAAATCTGACGTAAAGATTGTTTTACCTATGTGCATGATTTTAAATTTATCGAGATTAAAATTCATTTTCCAGATTTTACACCATTCGTCTAAGTTGTTTATATCAGTTTGAAGTTTTTGTGAATTTAAGGGGTGGTCTAAACGGGTTTTGTTTCCAGCAGTTTTGTGACATCAATATACATTTTACAAGGAGGGTTAGCGATATCGTTTATACCGTTCACAAAAATGATAAAAAGTATTGGACCTAAGACGGATCCTTACATAATAGCCCATTATTATTTCTTAAAACCGCTGGTGGAAAAACAATTTTATCTAATTTAGGAGATTTTTAATAAAAATATGTGCTTCGAGTTAGTAAATTAGTCTCTTATGGGGAACCATATCGAACGCTTTACTGAAATCTATAAATGCTACGTTCATAGATACCTTGTCAGATGCCTTTGACATTATGTTAATCAACTCCACAAATTAGTCACACACGTTTTTTTATTGACGAAACCAAGTTGATTTTTTGAAATAAGGCTATGTTCGACTAAGTGATTGACCATAGTGTCACGTAATATTTTCTCCATCACTTTACATACAATTGATGTTAAGGGGGAAGTACTCCAAAAATGTTAAAGCTCATGTTCAAACAGTAATATTGATTTTAAACAATATATTATGTCAAAATTTTATATTTCAGAATTAAATTTTTTTAAATTGTGTTTTGTTGCCATGGTAACCAAGAAAATACAAAAAAAAAAACAATTAAAAAACAATTAATGCTCCAACTAACTTATCCGAAGAAATACATATATTCAAACTGTCATATTGCAATTCCCTTTAAGTAATACTTTGAACTGTGATCTGAACCTAAAGTTTTATGAAAAATATGACAGTTAGTTCTTAGGGGGCAAATATATTGTCGTTTAATGAATTTTGGTCAAAATTAGGCAACTGAAATAGGCTTAGAATGTGTTCTGTCAAGTACTTGATAAAAGTGGAGGTTCAAATCACAGAAGGTATAAAATAGGACAAATAGAACCTTGTTTTGAGAAAAACGCAAAAACAGAAAAAAAATTTCACAAAAAATATCAAATATAACTAAATTATGTTTAAAATAAAGTTTCAGAAACCCAGGAGCATACTGATTTCCTTCCCAGTTTTCATATTTGTCCTTTGATGCTTTTGACAACCCTCCTAGAATCTTTCGCCACTCTTGGATGACTCTAGATTTTTATATCCAGTTAAATAAACATGTTTTCAATTTTGATTATCGAACAAACTTGATGTATACTTCCCAGGTGTCATGTTTAACTGTTTATAAATTAAAAGAGAACTTTTTCTTCCAATATTAAAGTTTGCTACAGCATTGCTTTATCTTTCTGATATCTGCACCAACTTTTTTCACCAATTGGACAGTGAGTGTGCCAGTTATTTTTCTTTGATGAGACAACATGAAAAAGTATAGCATGAATGGATTTCTTCATGGGTTGTAGATTGCTTTTATTACTTTTTACCGCAATCCCATAATAATTCTGAAGCTTATGAATAAGACTGTTTGCTAACAACTTAGATGTGTCTCAACTCGTTTCTGAACATGCCCAACACATTTTAACTTTTCAACTTCAACACCAGAATAAACTTCACAGCTGGATAACTTTTACTGTCACCATCTCCATAAAATTTAATATACTGCAATCCATATTCTTTGACAAATCTACTAAATATGAATTTGGCACCAGTCACTTTCATACTTCCTGCTGAGCCAATACAAATTACGTTACTATCTATGAGATTTGTACCAATTTTTGTAGCTCTCTGAATTCTTAGATTTTAAATCTTCGCGTAGTTGACATTGCTTACAAAGTCTACTCATTAAATCAACATCTAACACTATTCCATTATCCATCGACAATATTGTAACAACTCTGATCAGTGAACTGTATCCTCTACATTGCCAAATTTCATCAGTTAAAACTCCAGTATCAACAATGTCGTTGCTATTACCTTTTATTTCTTTTCCAGCCTGAAGCATTGTTTCTTTAGCAACTGTAATAACAGCATCAGTAATAACCTTAACAGAACAATTGTAATTTTTTAAGTTAGGGAGAAAACTTTATTCATTAATGCAGAAAACTTTTCAAGTCTTGAATACACTTGCCCAATTGATCTCATACTATATACAATACGAAGATTAATATCATGAGTGCGGTTATAAACTTTAGATGAATAGGAATCTTTCCTATATTTACAAACATGCAGAAACATATTAAATTTGAAGCATACCCTTTTTTTTTCACAAAGTTTTTTTTCAATACCAAACTATTATCGTTAATACACTGTGGACAACATAAACATTCAAATATAGTGTTTAAATTTTCAACATCAATTGTTCTGTAACTATTAATTTTTTCATCTTTTTTATTTGGAATATCATTTTTAATATATAAAATCTTGCTGACTGATCTTGAAGAACTAGTATCAATGTCTGAATACTTTTTTGTCATTGATGTTGGTGATGATAAAGTGTGTTAGCTACCACAAAAAATTCTTTTCTTTCCAATAACTCTAGTTTTTTGCTTGACTCTATCTTTTCTTCCCTTAATCAAGACTAATTTTTATTAAGATTTGATAAAATATGTTCTTATTACACTTAACAACTCATATAAACAAAATAAATATTTGCATTTTAGGAATGTTTAAAAACTGAAATAAATAGAGGCAATCGAGTCAAATTTAATTTAAGCAGATGATCCATTAGGGTATGCCATTCCCGCAAAATTTTCGAATTACCACTAAGCATCGGCGTTACCGCACCGTCGGTAAAAATGCGTAAAAATGCGTAAATTTGCGTAAAATGCGTAAAAATGCGTAAATTTGCGTAAAATGCGTAAATTTGCGTAAATTTGCGTAAAAATGCGTAAATCTGCGTAAAAAGCGTAAAAATGCGTAAAAATGCGTAATTACCGCGGTAATTTTGCGTAAAAATGCGTAATACGCAATTTTACCGCATTTATCACTTTTTACCGCATTTATCACTTTTTACCGCATTTATCACTTTTTACCGTTTTTATCACTTTTTACCGCTTTTTATCACGATTTACCGCATTTTATCACAAATTACCTCTTTTTTTGCTGATTACCGAAAAACTAAAAAAAGATACTTTAAATTGCTTTTTGTATTTCTATTAGTAAATATTACATTTACAGTTTTAAACAAACAAGTTATTGATAAAAAATTAATCATCAGATATATCATCATCTGTCTCTAATAAAATGTTTGCAAGCTCAGATGCTCTGTACTTTTTTTTCTCATTCCCCTTCTAATTCGACTTCATTATATTACCTAATTTTGCTTTTTTGATTCTACTTTGATTGTGCTGGAGTGTCATTGGAATAAACAAAGAGACACTTTGAGTTTGGTCTTTACCTTGAGTCACTTCATACCCTTCTTGTTGAGCTAGAGTCCTTTGACTCTCTTGAGTATCTAACTGTAGCTGTTGTTGCTTATTAGGTTCAGGACCAGTTTGAGTATCTGATAAAGTTGGAGAAGCCTTTTCAAGTGCACCTCTTTTTTTAGTTTCAGTTTGACTATGTAATTTTCCCTGTTGGTGAGTCTTCTTAGTTGGTGGTGTGACATGTGGTAATTCATACGGCTCTTCTTCGCAAGTTTTTTCCCAATCGTTGAGGTTAGAAGGAACCCTTGCGTAATTTTGACTCACAAAAACTAACATGCTAGTGTTTTCTGGTTTTACATTATGTCTAAAATCAGTAACTGTCCTACCTCCTACTGAAAACATTCTTTCTGATGAAGCAGAAGTCACAGGTATAGCCAAGTAACTTCTAGCCAGACCAGCTAGCAAAGGTAACTCATTTTTATTTTGCTTCCACCATTCTAAAGCATCCACATCCCTTTCAGGTAAGGCCATAGTCTGATACTTTTCAAATTCAAGCATCAAGGGTGGCTTGAGCTTTGATTGGCTAGGCTGTGAAGTCCCAGGGCGATGCGCTGAAACCTGCCTCCTGTCTTTCAAAAACTCAAGGTCCACTGGATCCATTGTTTCGTCAAGATCTGATGTTTCTAGCGAAGTATGATCATCAACCAATGACTCGCAGAACTGGATTGTGGTTGGGTGATTGTCAACCAATTCCTTGATGGCGGCTTCCCTTCCTTCCTCACTGTTTGCAATATTTTTGAGTGTATATCCTCTATAATATGGGTGCAGAAGTGAACCCACATTATAGTATTTGACTCCAACGCCATAATTAGGTAAACCCTTCTCAAATTCTTTCATGAAGTTGTGTAGGCACTCTGCAACTTGAGGGTCACGCTCTTCAATGTCATTTATGGTTCTTTTGCAAAGCAAGTGGAGATTTAATATGTCTTTTTGAACTTTATGCATAGTCACTAGATTTTCAGAAGACCAGGAATCAGAGCATCGCTTACATTCTGCCAGAAATGGTAAAATGTTGTAAATACTAATAAACTCTAACTCATCCGGAATCAAACTTTGAAGATCTGGTTTGTTTAGAGTTTCTAGAGCAACCAGTAAACCAGCCTTCAATCTGAGGATTGACTTAAGCATCATAAAGTTAGAATTCCATCTTGTTACAATTGGCTGAATGATCTTTACTGGTTCTATATTTGCTTCCACGCACGCTTTCTTGATGTCCTGCCAGTCTAATGAACTTTGGTGGGTCCTTTGAGCAAGTCCTTTACATTTCTTAATTATACCATTGATTCCTTCTGATTTTTCTACAGCCTTTGTTAAACAAGTGTTGAGCAGATGATCGGCACAGGTTAGATGATCACTGATCTCTTTGCTTTCCGTGATTGCTTTCTTCATGTTGGCTGCAGCATCAGTAACACCCACTTTGTAAAGGTCTTCCCTCTGAAGACCAGGAAATTGAGAAATCATGTGGTCTATTCCTTGTGCAAGCAAAACCCCTGTATGTCTCCCAATAAAGTTTTGGCAATCCAAAGATAAGTTTTTGAGTTCAAAGTCTTTGGTAACATAATGCAATGTAAGGGAGACGAAGGGATCACCATTTCTTGCAGTCCATCCATCTGTAGTGAAAGCTGCCATTTCGCAATGCGGGATGTCTCTCTCAATTTGCATTTTTACATCACGTCTTAGATTGCGATAAATCATCGGTAGCTTGAATTTGGATAAGGTGGTTGGACTTTTTAGGTTGGCTTGTGGACAAAGATAATTCAGCAGCATTTTGAAGCCAGCAGTTTCAATAACGTGAAACGGGAGGTTAGAGAGAACTAGTGAAAGGGTTAGGATGATATCAAATTCCAACTGTTGAGCACTTTGTGAAGGCCACTTTATTGTTTCAGTAAAGTCGTCCATTTTTGTTTGGTGACTTGATGATGCATCATGTGGGAGGTTATCAAGCCTTTTGTTTTTATTAATAGGACCAAAATATCTTCTTATGGTACTGGACTTATCAGCCTCTGCCTGAGCATTCCTCTTTTCTTGAAATTTCTTCTCTTTATTTTCGTTATCGACTTTTTGCATCTGGTAAAAAGATAGCGGATTGCAGGATCTGAAATAAAATAGTGGAATTATATATGTTTAAAAGGATGCGAATTACAATGTTTCAGTAGTAGATAGTTCATAAAAAATAAATACATGAACCACAAGACACATTAGTGTTTTTTTAAAAATTCTAAATAATTTTTTTTTTTATCATGTTGCATTTTACCATGGACATATAAGAAATGGACGTGCAACCTATTGTTTTTTTTGCGAACCATGCTCGTTGCGCATAGTTAGAAATCTTTTGTTTTAAGCAATAGAAATTAAATTATATTAAAGTCTGTCGGATTTAACGAAAATTTTTGGACTCGTCTAACCAGTCATTTCAACTTCCTCTCATTTGTTAAAGATAACAGCAAAAGAACCAAGTTTTAAGCTTAATTTTATATAGATAGACATTCTTAATACCTTAAGAAATAACGCGGACAATGAAAAGAAATTGAGATCATTTGCTTGACTACCTTAGTACATGTATAACTTGAGATAAAATAAATAATACAAAATCAAATTGTTTTGTAGCTACCTAGAGCACAATGGTTTCATGTCTAGGGAATTACTCCATCTATTATATTGCTGTAGACATCCAGTTTATGAATATTATAGAATTTTCTATTTTTATGTTTAACAACAGAAATATATACAGTAAAGGATAAATAACTTATACATAAAATGAATGTAAATACAATAAAGAAAAAAATAATTTGTCACAGTTTTAAAGAATTTAGCAAAGTCAATTTATGGCAAACCGCAAGAATAACTAAGTATTTAATATTAACATAAAATGATTTACCAGCTATATATAAACTAATTTTTATTTGACAAAAACAAATGGGTTATTATGAGCTTGTTATGACAATTGAAATAATATATGAAATATGAAAAGCGAAAACATGAAATATCTGACCGCATTTTGCAAGATAATTATAAATTTGAATAACTTTTTAAAAGGTTATGCTTTATCAAATGAATTATAAAAAAGTCTATAAGAAAATACACCTACTAAAAAAATAATGCATTAAGGAATATAAATTATGGAGCTTATAAAGTAGCCGAGGCAAAAAATGGCGACATGCCGGAAAAAATACTAAAAAAATACACAAAATTAAGGCTGGTGAATGAAGGACCAAGGAGTTGAATGAAACCAGATCTTAATAAAAAATTTAATTTAAGCTTTTTTATACTTCGCTATACTTTTTTTAGTCATTTTAAAATTATCCATACAGATCTATTTTATCATTGACAGACTTTGTTTACACGAAAAAAGTTCCCAAATTTACAAATATTTATCTTGAAAAAATGATGAAAATCTGTTCGTGCCGACAACTAATTTCCTTTACCTTATTTACCTGTAATTTGTTTAGTAATTTGTCAACGCGTGAAGTAGTTACTTTATCCTGAAGTACAGTCTTATTAAACAAATGCTATAAAAGTTTAAACTAATACCACGTGATCAGAGGTTCTGTTTTTAAACTGTGGGCAGCCATTTTAATAGATTTTTTTGTTGACTGATGAAAATTTAGAGTTAGGGCCTCTTTATATGGAAAGTGGGCTGGCTCGGCAAACGAGCCAGCCCGTTTACCGAGATCTCGATGTCCTTATTTCAACTTGTCCTTATTTCAACTTAATTTTATTTTGCGTTTATATGAATAAACAAACTAGCCCGGATCGCTATCCGGGCCAGCTCGTTTATTCATATAAACGCAAAATTTTTCGAAGCCAGTTTTGGCCTCTCAAGAAGGCGGCGGATACAACGAACGGCTATATGAAAATTAAGAAACTAATGATAATCAAATTTTATATCTTAAGCTCAAATATTGATAAGTTTCAAATAAAAATCTATTTTTTTGTTTAGCATAAGATTTTTTTCATAAAAATAACGGAATATTACATAATTACATAAACTTCAAGTATAAATATTTTTTTATTTAACAAAACATATTCTTACAATAGCTTGTTGTATGTTAACTTTCTGCTTTTCGTTTTTTAGAATAAATATGAGCCCATAATTATGAAAGTGGTCTAAGTCATATTTCTTATTTCGAGATATTTAATGATTCGCATTTGAATAAATTAAAAATTCCGTATAACGTTGTAATTACAACTACTTTTTAAAGGTTCATTTTTGACGATATCGTAAAAATTACATTGAATATATTTAGTTTAAAATCATGTCGTGTGAAATAAGTGATAAATTCATTTTTTTTTTAATTTTGACTTAGACCACTTTCATAATTATGGGCACATATGATAAAACACAGATTCTCAGTAAAACTAAGTAGGAGTTTTAATTTTAGTTTGTTTCAATTTAGTTTGTTTAATAGTAGTGAAGAAAAAGTATTTGTTTACTTGTGCAGAAATCTCAAATTTAAAATAATTAGCATTTGCAATATAACTTACGTACCTTTTAGTTCTTAACTACCCAATGCTTGTGCTAGAAGCAGGGGCCTGTACAGGAATTTTTTTGGATAAGTCGCAATTTTAACCCCTTCCCAAAAATGTTAAATTTTAGCATCCCCCCCCCCTTCCTCATTGAGAAACGCATATATGAGGTAAGACGGCTTAGTGTATGTACAAACGTAAGTCCGAATTTAATTTTTAGTGTTTAAAACCCTTACTTTCTTTTTATATTGTTCAAAATGCAAGTAATTAAAAAGATACACAGCTTTGTATAAAACAATTGGGGATGTCCATTGATATATTTTAATATATGCTTGTTGTTAACTGTAGTCTTCTTCTCCTGATGATAAATATCAAAAGAATTTGACTAAAACTTTACTAAGGGTTTAATTGAAATGGAAGTCCGGAATTTGTTCTCTAAGAAATAATAACTTTTATTTTTTTTAAATTAACAAAAGAAAATATTTAAAAAAAGAAGTACTTTATAACTTAATAAAAAAGGTATGTCCATTCAAGTTTTTTATTAATTTGTTTAAGTCAAAAATTAAAACAACCTCCGTTTAATATATAAATCGTTTTTTAATAAACTTTAGACCGTTCTCGATTTGAAAAGCGCTATAATAAAATACCAAATCGTAAATCTAACTGTTATCCCGGATTAATAACTTCTTACCATCCGTTCGAACAATTAACCTTGTATAGTTTGCTTAATTATTGCTTTAGTTTGCTATAACTATTCGCTCTGTTTGCTTTTATCTACCGACGCATCATATTTATTCAAAATATTGAAGTTGTGAAAAAATATATAAAGATACATATTTTGGGTATGTCCAGCGACGTAGCAGACATCCCCTAGACACGCCCTGAGAAGGTTAGTAGCACAACTGCATGTAGCGTTATTGAAAATATAAAATTTGTCAAAATTGTAGGTAGACACCACTGCCGCTTACCATTCAGTTGTGTTATCAACCTTCTAGCACACTGTATTGGGTAACTAAGAACTAAAAGGTACATAAGTTATACATAAATATTAATTTAATCGTAAATTGCACATAAAAAAATTATATCGAATATTTTGAACTTTAACATTTAAATTAACAATTTCTTTAATTGTCTAATTTTTTTTAAATCATTTCATTTCTATAAACTTTTTAAAAATTTGTTTCATTGTCTTGTTTTTCTTTCAAAACTGTTTAATTATTTTCTTTCATATTGCAATAGTCTTATTAGATGTACATCGGTTCACCGCTAAGAGCTTTGATCGCCGCCATCTTGGAAGGCCAATTTTTGCTTCAATATTTTTTCGAAAACAACAATAGAATACGCTATCTAGTTATATTTTGAGATCAGTGGTTTAAAATATACTAAATTATAGTAAGAGTAAAACACTTACTTTAAATGAGCTTTAACTCCACTGGTGCTACCTTGAGACAGCTTAATCACTTTTTTGCACTTATTGCACTCAGCAAATCCTGATTTTCTGCCAGAGCCAGAGATGTTATCCTCTTCTCTGTCTAGCTTGGTAAAATAATTCCAAAGAGACATTGTTTCTTGAAGATGGTTTGATTCGGTAGTGATTTTGGTATACTAATCAGATCACTGAAGAACTTTGAGGTTGTTAGTCTTTCTTGACTTTTGTCAAGCTTATATAGGAGACTAATTTAATTTTAGAGGGTAATTAATTATTTAACAACTATCTGACTTGATAAAAACAAAGTAATTTTTTACCATAATAATTACCGCTTATACAAACTTTTATCACAATTTACCGAAATTACCGATTTTTACCGTTTTTACGCATTTTTACGCATTTTACGCATTTTTACGCATTTTTACCGATTTTACGCATTTTTACGCAATTTTACCGTCTTCTGTTACAAGAAAGCGTAAAAATGCGTAATACGCATTTTTACCGCATACGGTAAAAGTGCGTAATACGCATTTTTACCGCACTGCGGTAAAAATGCGTATTACGCGTTTTACCGCATTTTACCGCATTTTACCGAAATTTTTTTACCGCCGGTGCGGTAACGCCGATGCTTAATTACCACTCCAACTTTTAAATTGAGGTTTAGACTAAGATAAAAATAATATTTACCACGTATTTTGAAAAAATATAAAAATTTAAGGGTCCCCCCACTTAAAAAAAGTTAAAAAAACCCTTTTTTACCGTCTTTTATGAGTATTTTTGTTTAAATTGTTAACAAATATATTCCGTAACGACTTCAACTTTTCACACAATAATATTTACTATCTTATTTATACTGTATAAAAAATTCGACTTAAAAAAAATAATTTAAGGTTTCCCCCCAATTAAATAGTAAAGTTGTTTTACGCATTTTAACTTCTGCTATTGTAAGAATAAAACAATTAGCATTGTTTAAAAATAAATCAAATATTCATTAAATTTTCTTTTCGTCCTTGAAGGGAAGCTCGTTTGCGATGACCCTCCACTATTTGAAGTAGTAGTTGAAGTTGCGCGGGGTCTTTTACTTTATTTTTAAAGTCTTGTATAAGTTTTACACCTCTCTCGGCGCAGTCATTCACAACTTGACAATACTTAACAACACTTTTTACATAGTTGTAGTCTTTCATCTTCACCCAGTGCTCGACAGGAAGTTGCCTCCAATCTACCTGGTTTGCAGTCATCTTGATTAGGTTAAATAGTAGCCAGGAACGAGGACCAATTAAAGAGGCAAAAGAAGGTATGTTGTCGCCATCGACTTTCGGAAAAGACGGTTTTCCAGGCTTTATTTCTTCACTTCTTTGGGTGTCATACAACTTCAATGCCATATCAGATCTTTCAATAAGCGAAATTTCATCATCAAACATCGCAAAGATAACTAACTCTTCAGTTAAATACCAAAGGTGCCTGTTGCAAGACTGATTAGCTGCATCAGAAGTGATTTTGTCTGTATCACGGTACCACTGCATATCGGCGATGTATTGACGATCAACTTTTGGTGCAATAACTGAGATGCGACTTTGTAAAAAAGCCTTTGCGTGAAACAAAGCAATAAAATTAGCCATTCTTTTCAATTTATGACGTTGATCCAGGTCGAGCGATGTAATCCGTTGATCCAGCATGACAAGTTTCAAGATGTACAGCTCATTGTGCATAAATCTTGCACGATGATGCGCACCCGGTTTTTTGAAGTTAAACATTTTACCTTTTGGCAAGTCACCTCCAAGATAATGAACTGTCAGTTCAATCAATTCTTGATAATCGGCCCTCGGAAAAATATTCTCCTCAAGGCACCTACTAGCCCAGTTCAGAACAATTGTTGCCTAGCGATGAATAGTTCTCTTCCGGCCAATCAATATATCTGTATCTTCAGGAGAAATAGAATCCCAAATGTCTTGAAGCATTTTCAAAATTGGCTCGATAGGTCCGTTATGACTTCCATTAACTGCATCCCAGACGTGACGAACATGCAGTTCGTAAACATGATGGTGACAAGCTGTCCACAACAGTGCATGACCAACTTCTTTCTCAGCCAGTGCTGCGCATCCATTTTTCCATCCAGTGTTACTAGAAGTGGTGTCGAAAACTAGGGCAATCAAATTATCTAGAAGGTTCCATGAAGAAAAACACTTAATGAAGGCATCTTTCTGGGCATGACCCTACTGGTCAGTTAGTAATTACAGGGATTTCAAGAACTTTTTCGTTTGCATCGTTCGATGACCCATCCCAACCACTTGCCAAAATAGCAACATGCTCTTCTTTCTTTCCTACATACAAAAAATGTTTGTTTTTAAATATTATACTGTTTTTTCAATATTTGCATTTCCAAACACTGAAAACAGTAAACAAGTAATAAATTAATCATCCATTTACCAGTAAGTGACGAAACAAGTTTTGAATCCCAGTGACCTGATGGATGAAGAGGGCGCTTCTCCTGATATTTCTCCTTTATTTGGGCCCCTTGTTTTTCTCGTTCTACCATACGGTTACGGTGAAATGATGATCGCAAGATTGGAAAATGACGTAACGAAGCACCGCAAACTTTGACGACTTTTGCTTCAACAGCCATTTGATCTCTAACGCTCAGGCCTAATCGGTCAGAGACATCAGTGAATAATTTTGTTAGCGTTGTAGGATCGATATGAATAGCAACGGTTGACAATCTGGTTTTCCGTTTTTGGTGGAAAGGAGTGTAAACTTCAACTTCTGAGCTGTTTGAGTCATCCTCACTTTGCTCAATGATTTCTTCTATTTCTTCGTTACTTAGAGTTGTTTTTCTTCTCTTAGCTTTGCTGTGATCATTGACTCTGTTTTCAAGACGTTTATTGCGATCCGACTTGTTCTTATCTCGCTGCGCATGAGTTGCGTCGCAACCAATCATCGAACCAACCTAATTGGAGATAAACAATACAATACTAACGTAAAATGAAAAATAACCAATAACCTTAAGTAAATACAGTACAGTAACATGGTTGAAATAATGCATGAAATTACCTGTGGATATTTCCGTTGGTTCAGTAAAAACTCCCAGTCCTCCTTCCAGGTTGCATGTTGAGAGAGACGTAATATATAATATGTGTCAGCGGCTGATATGTCACAGAGTTGATTCATTAATTTCAAAAACTGGGTTCGTTTCTTCTCGGGGCACTTATTTCCTTTTTTCAGCACACTTTGCCATTCATTAAAAACTGCAATGAAATACTCGATGCACTTGTTATCTGGCTTAACTGGTAAGTGAGCTCTTTTCCAAAGTTCTTGCAATTCAATCAAAATAACTTTAAAAATATTTTTCGCCGACACTGTTATTTCACTACTTCCCTTGTTGATTTCTCTAAAGTAAAGGTATCTTCGGAGCAAAGCAATTTTAAGGGGAAGTTTTACACCGACACTTAAACTTTTCTCTAGTCCAAATCCAATAAAATAATCTTGATGATAATTTCGTGTGGATCTCGGTTTTTCTACTGAACGATTTTTCTCTTTTATACCAAGGTTCGGTTGTTTACGAGAACGTAGATCCATTTTTGTGGTTACCACAGAAAGAAAACAGTACTTGCAGCAGCAGAAGCACGCGACTTACTAATTGGGATAACGTTTAACAAAATCTGGCGCAAATTACTTTACTGAAATTAAAAAAAGCAATTACATAAGCCTAGCAATTACAAAAACTAGTCTAATTTCATTGGAACTCTATTTTAGAAAATATTTCCTAACCTTAATTCGTATATTAAATTTATTGTAAAAACAAAAAGCTTAAAGTAAATAAAAAACTTAAAGCAATATTTTTTAAATTAAAAAAATTTATACTATTGATTACTATTGGTATGCCGAAATCTTATTATTTAATAATATTAAAATAATGAAAATAATGTTAATTAAACATTAAATTTTACTTGTTAAAACAAATTAAAACAAACAACATGGAATTATTTACCATGCTGAAGAAAAAACACGAAAAGAAATTTTTCTTATGCTGAACGTCCAGTTTAGACGCAACCATTGTTTTAGAATAATTATTGGTTCAAATAAAGACAATCAAATTTTTTTATTTCAATACAATTTTTAGATCGTCCTAAATTTAAGCCTTTACAGTAAAAAACAACTTTCTGATGTTGCCAAATTACAAAACGACTTTACTATTTAATTCGGGGGGACCCTTAAATTTTTTTTTTAAGTCGAATTTTCTATACAGTATAAATAAGATAGTAAATTATATTGTGTGAAAAGTTGAAGTCGTTACGGAATATATTTGTTAACAATTTAAACAAAAAAACTCAAAAAAGACGGTAAAAAAGGGTTTTTTTAACTTTGTTTAAGTGGGGGGACCCTTAAATTTTTATATTTTTTCAAAATACTTGATAAATATTATTTTTATCTTAGTCTAAACCTCAATTTAAAAGTTGGAGTGGGAATTCAAAAATTTTGCGGGAATGGGACACCCTAATGGTCCATGGCTCAGAATCAGGTCAAGTTTTTCGTTTGCCGTCGAATTGTTACGGAAAAAAGTAAATAAATAAAACTAGACATGAGGTATATTAAAGTAAATATCAGCATGGATCTATTTTTAAATAATTGTGATAATATTTACAGTATAGTCCATAATTATTTTCGCATCGTCCATAATTATTTTTGCGTCGTTCATAATTATTTTCGTATAGTACATAATTATTTTCGCATCGTCCATAATTATTTCCGTTATGTAAAGACAAACTTTTAGTTAATCAGTTTTAATGCAAATTTAAATGTTAATATGGCATCAAGTAATGAATATAATAACAAAATTTTTAATAATATAGGTTCAACTGCCTAAAATAAAAAAAAAATAAAAAGAAACTATTGATTCAATAAAGCGTATGAGGTCATCAGGTGAGAAAAATATTGTTATTTCAAGAGGTACAGCTTCATCTATTAGTCTATTAAAACAGTTCAAAATTGGGTTGCAAATTCAGAAAACAATCCAGATATTAGCCCAAAAATGGGGTAGACGTTCAAGTACAAATAATCAGCGTAGAAGAGAAATAGAATTATTAATTTCTGCTCACAACTCTTTACCCACCCAACAACAAGTCGTCTTTAAGACGTCTTAAAATTTGTCTTAAAGTTGTCTTAAACTGGTCTAAAATGAAACACTGCAAGTCGTCTTATTTAAAACGTCTTAAAGTTTCCTTATTTAAGACGTCTTAAAGTTGTCTTATTTAAAACGCCTTAAAGTTGTCTATTTCAAGACGTCTTAAAGTTGTCTTAAACTGGTCTAAAATGAAACATTGTAAGTCGTCTTATTGAAAACGTATTAAAGACGACTTATATAGACGTGTTTATATATATATATATATATATATATATATATATATATATATATATATATATATATATATATATATATATATTTACATATATATATATATATATATATATATATATATATTTATATATATATATTTATACATATATATTTATATATATATACATATGTATAGGTAATATATATATAAGTATGTGTGTGTGTCTATATATATCTATATATCTATAATATATATATATATATATATATATATATATATATATATATATATATATATATATATATATATATATATATATATATATATATATATATATATATATATATATATATATATATAGACACACACACACACACACACACACACACACACACACACACACACACACACACACACACACACACACACACACACACACACACACACACACACACACACACACACACACATATATTTTACCTTCCAGTCTCTTTCCAATGCAACATAAATATATATATTTACATTGCATTGGAAGGAGACTGGAAGGTGGTGCAGAATATATGAACTATGCAACTGCAATAAGTGAAAAAAAGAGACATGATTTACTATAAAATATATTTTTATTATGATTTTCGTGATGCTGGTGCGTTTTTTAATATACCCTGAATAAAATGATGGACTGTTTTCTCCGATTCCTTTGGATATGTCTCTTGGACAGCCGCTAAAAAGATAAAATTAATAGAACAATAATAGGTGAAGAAAATCATTGTTTTTTCGGAAAGCAGCGTTAGAAGATCTTACCAATCACACATTTATAAAGGTGGGTTTCTTTAAAACTTCTCTTTCCGCCTCTCTATCCATCCATGTTGAAATTTATCATTAGCGAACAATCCAACATACTAAAAAATCAGGAAGTAAATACATAATTCAGAAAACTGATAATTACTAAAATTACTAGGAAGACCTCGTTTTCTTTTAGGCATTATATAGCTATAACTTCAAGTCACATGAGAATTGTGATGAGCAAAAATCTATTTATCTGTAATAGTGTAAAAAATTGTTTTTAAAGCTAACTTAATAAACCTTTGGTATTTTACAACTTATATCAATTGGGCTCAAAACTTTTCGGTCAGATATAATTAGCAATACCTCGAGAAATACTTAACGAATTAGTACCACATTTTTTTTATAATGAAGCTTATTGCACTATATAAAGTTTTTAATCAGTTTGTACAAATTTCAAAGGACGTTTAGAAAGTAATTAAAATTTTTTGAGAATAGGTTCCATCTTGCTTTCAGTGACCTTTTTCGATGTTGCTATCCATTTTTGCATAAATTCTTCGTTATCTGCCGCTGATTTATTGCCTTACATCAAGATTCCTTTTACAAGTACCCAGTAACTCTCGATTACATGCTGCTTAGGGCAGTTCGGAGGATTCGCACCTTTCAGGACAATTTCGATGTCATTTTGAATGTACCCAATCCAGTCAAAAGATAACTGCATTGCTGTGTTTGTTAATAAACGGCAAAAGACATTCGGTGATGTACAAATTGGAAGTCAAAGTGTTTCGAGTGACGAATGGACCACTCTTAAGGCCAATCGCTTGCCACACGAGGATCTTCGGAGCAAACTTTTCAGTCTGATTATACTTAAATTTGTTACTGACACAGGCACCTTTCGACTGATAATAATATTGATGGCCGGGCAACTGTGAGAAATCCTTTTAGCAGTACGTTTTGTCATCCTCAATAATGCATAAATTTTCTCGATTGAAAAGTTTGACGAGCTTCCTTGTGCGGCGTATTGCTTTTATTTATCCATCAATTAATCGCTTTGGATTTTTTTTTTTTGTTGTAAGCCATCAAACCCTTGCTCTTGAGTGCTTTTCTGAAAAGGAAACGACAGCATTTGAACAATTTAGTGAGATCTCTTTGGGATTGGCATGGATTTCTTGTAATTGACCGGATGATCGAACTTTGTTTTTGTCGACAAAACCTTTCTTCCTTCCACTACCTCTTTTTCTTTCGAGTCTTCTTATATCTCCTCAATATGTCCCCAACTGAAGATTTAGCAACTTTTGACAATTTTGCAATTTTTGAATGTGACTAGGTTGGATTTTGAAGAAAAATTTCCAAAACTTTTCACCTATTATTCCATTTTTTACTCATTTTGGACTGATAAACTGATTGTATTAGTAAAAACATCAATAAAATTAAATATATGTATAATATAAAAAAATGTGGAATTAATTTGTTAAGTATTTCTTGAGTTATTGCTAATTATATCCTACCAGAAAGTTTTTAGCCCAATCGATATGTAAAAAGCATAAATGCTTTTTTAAATAATCCTGCTCTGATTTTTTTCATTCTTATTTAAAAAAAAAGGAAGTAAAGGGAAATCAATGAACAAATTTTTCTTACCGCCGCATAATCGTACGTGTACAGTCACCAATGTTAGTGCCTCCAATTTTACTCAGTCTTTCAATCTTAAAACAAATTTGATTAAAACTTATTTTGTTATACTATCTCTGGTTCAACGTTATAATTGTTTTAGTTTTGATGATAAGTAAAACAGATATGTAGCAGTAATGTAAATGCTTTATGAAACAATCCGGTTAGTGAAGCTTTTAGTTTAGTTTTATTTTGGGGCGATAATTAGAAGTGTGTTTATTTAATATTAGATATTTTACCAATTTCCTTTTCATAGGCTCTTCAGCCAGCTGACTTTCATTTTCATTAAAATCATCCATATTATTAATGTTTTCTTTTAATGAAAACATGCTTTCGTCTGCATCAATTACTCTACCAAGTCTGGTGTCAACACGGTCGTTTAAAGACTTAACTGCCTCTGATAGCTGCTCAAGTTTGTATAGTACTTTCCTTAGGAACTCTAAAGTACAAATTACAATTCAATTAGTATACTCTCAGGTGCTTAATACAAGGAGGGGTGGGAATCGTTTCTTAAATCTAATAAATGGGGAAGGGGGTGTGTGAATTTGAATCCAGATATAATAAGCTGGGGAGGGGGGCTGTATTTAAAAAAAAAACCTCTCCATTCTACTTATCAGAGAGAGGAATGAATTTCCCTGACGTCCAAACAGTATTTTCCCAAAGAAAATGAACAAACTTTTTCAAAACAAGTTTCATTATTAACTTTATGCATATCAGCATTATATGCATATAAACAATCACACTTTTTATAACATGTTTTTTATAATAATTTCAATAGGATTTAATATGCTTATATAAGTTTTAAACTATGGTGAGGAATATTATGTGTTTGGTAATGAATCAAGATTTTTTTTTTTGATCGAAAATTTTAAAATACTGTTTTTTACTTAAATTTTTTAGATAACCAGTCAATTTTAGTAAATAAGTGTGGGGTGGGGTGTGGGGGGGGGAAAATCTTTCGAAAGTTAATACATGTCCCCCACCTTGTATTAAGCACCTGAGTACAATATTCATATTGGCAAGTTATTTACTACAATTCAGTCTGTTAATAATAGACAACACTGAAGAAGAGATAAATTGATCATCTTCACAAAGAACTTCATAAATATTTTTTAACATATTCCTTATTAAAGTGATTAAATGAAACAAAAATACTTACTTCCTTGATCTATTGGAAAAACAACATTCCTTTGAGGAGCAGTGGCAGTACTTGCAGCAAGTATTCCGTTCAAGCAAGCCGAATATGGTATGTCTAGAATAAATTGTTTTAATTTTTTATATAAAACTTCACTATTTCAATAATACTTGTTAATGTTAAAACAAAATTAGACAATGTGAAGATAACATTGTTATTTTCACATTTAAAGATCTATATTGGTCTTAATTTATTGGGAACTTTGATAGATTAACTAAAAGATAAAAAAATCACCCATTAAAACATAGGCTGACATTATAAGAAACAACTTTTATGTCAATATATATCAAATATAATATATCTCATATATTTTTGTTTTTACTAGAATATTTAATTATCTAGATTTTTTTTGCTTTCGCAAAACAATGCAATACAAGAAAATTTTTCATATTGTTTAAACTGGAAGTTTGTTAAACTCTAACGGCTTTTTTGTTTGTTTTTGTAAGAACAGTTTAATCTTTGTAAGAATAGTTTAATTTGTTTAATTGATTTTTTATATTTTAATGATAATAAACAGGAAACTTTTAATTTGAAACTGATTATGCCTAGTTAATAGTCAAAACATGTATTTTTAAAAAAAGAGAAGTTTATATTATTACTGTAATTTACTTAAATTATATTGTTACTGTATTAGCTTATAGATTTTTATTTACTTTCTTTTAAGTTATTCAGAGTCTAATTACAAAATGAGTCATGGATATAAACGCTACAGTGTTGATGTACCTGAATACTTGTTTAACCAACCACATCATTTTGTTAAACAGTGTTTAAAGAAACAATCTTTGACTAGTAGTTTTAATATAAATAATGGGGTGAAAATGGAAGGTCATGAAATATTTTCAATAAATAGTTTTTCAGATAAACAGAAAAGCTACACTGTTTATTTTGGGGATGAAAATACCATGACAAGTTGTACTTGTAAAGATTGGTTATGATCATGTTACCTATGTAAACACTTTTTTTTAGTATTTAAAAAATACTCAAAAAAATGCTTAGACATTAAAAATTTAACATTTGATTTTAATGAAACATTGGAAGAAATTAATTATCTCCATGGAATGCTTTCAAATATTTTAGGAAATCTATATCAAGCAAGAAATAAAGAAAAAGGCTCACCAGTTAGAACAACACATGATTATGTAGCTAAAAATCATACAAAAACAGCCGATCTGCCTATAATTAAAATGCATCGAGTAGATAAGAAAATTAGATTATTTAACTCAGTATCTAACATTAAAATTGATTACATTGCATCTGAAGCATCAATACAAGAGTGTATCATTACAGATGATCAAATAACAGGAGATATGACATTTACAACCAATAATGACATTGAAAGTGTATCTTCTAAGAGCAACACCAAAAATGCAATTTCAAATGTTCCACTACTTTCAAGTAATGATTTAGAAGATCTCTTAAATAACCGAATGTTATCTGATAGTGTAATAAATTGTTTCCAAAACTTGATTAAAAAAAGTCATTTATCATCAAATGGGCTTCAAGATCCAATACTAGGACAAAAATTATTTTTTAAGGTTCTAGGTTCGCAACCATTTGTTCAAGTTATATATAATGAGAACAACAATTGGTTTGCTCTCAGCCCATATGGTTGTAAATATGGAGAGATAAATGTACTAGACAGTAACTTCCAGGATCATCTATCCTTAGATACACAGAAGCAAATATGTCATCTATTAAATTAAAATAAACCCATGATCAAAGTAAATGTTTTACCAGAGCAGCAGCAAAAAGGATGTGTAGGTTGTGGCTTGTTTTCACTGGCTTTCATTGAATTTATTTTATCAAACAATAAAAACCCTGTTGAAAATATTTGGTTGAATCAAAAACAATTTAGAAGTCATGTTCTTTTGTGCTTGAAAAAAATGTAATGCAATCTTTTCCACTTTTACATCTTGCAAGTCGTCAATGCCAGTTAAAAGAATTTATGCTAAAAATCTTCTGACTTTTTTTATGGTTTGGACTGTTTATTTGATTACGCTACATTTGTAAGGTAATTTTTTATGCATGTTTTAACAAATTTTACACATATATCTGTGTGTGTGTGTGTGTGTGTGTGTGTATATATATATATTTATATACAAATATATATATTTATATATACATACATACATATATATATATATATATATATATATATATATATATATATATATATATATATATATATATATATATATATATGTTTATAAATATATATATAAATATATATATGTATATAAATAAATATGTGTCTGTGTGTATATATATATATATATATATATATATATATATATATATATATATATATATATATATATATATAATATATATATATATATATATAAATATATATATACTTTTGCTTGGTAGTTTTTAATTTTACCATTGTCAGGTCAGGTTTTTTTTTTAAAAAAAGGTTGTTTTAAAGACCGAAAAAAAATTTAGAAATCAATTCAGGGAGTACGAAAAAGTACAAACAACACCCTTTTTTTTGTCAGTATGGCAAAAAAAGGGCGCTTACACAGCATAATTTTGAAAACAGTGATTTGATTTTTCACCAAAAACAAACAAAAATAATTGTTAAAATACAGTTTAACCAAACTGGAGTTGGAAATGAATCCTCACTCACCCACTTCTCTTGTTGTATATATAAATTTGTAGCTGTAAATGTCAAGCATAAAAATATATATATATATTCCTAACAATCATTATTATATTCACTGTCCGATGAAGCATTATTATATCCGACAAATCAGACTATAAGTAATCTTCATTATCGCACATAGTTTTATTGTCATTCTGATGTGGTGGGACAATTGAATTCAAAGCTTCAAACGGTAAAACCATTTAATGACCAATCCTAACGGTTTAAGTATTCAGATTTTTTAATTGTCCTAAAGCATCAGCATTTTATTTAGACTAAACACTGGCATTCGGAGCTCGATTATTTTCTGTGATGTGGTAAGTTCCGATATATAGATTATAAACCGGGGGCGCTTAGTTTCGAATGAAATATTTAGTTAAGGTAATCGTAATACTGCAATTTTTATCAAACGAAATCGCTATGGCTTTTCTGCAATCTGTTAAGTCATTGACGCTAGTGCTTAATTTGGACTGCTTATTTCTAAATTAAGTTAACTCTTTTGAACTTCGTTTAAAACAACATACAAACTCGCATAAAATTAGGAACTAGAACCCTAATTAACAGAGAACTTGCAAGCTTGTAGCATTGCAGACCTCAGCGATTTCTTGACTATAGCAAGTCTACTGAATGGACGCTCTCCTTCGCTGATAGACGCGGGTTCTATTTGCAAAGGAGAACTAGTAAATCAAAAAAAAATTCATTTTTCAAATCCATGCTTTATGCAAGCAGAATTCTATTGGGACTAGAAATTCTTTTTTTGTTATCTTTTGTAGAAGGAAAAATTACTGTTTTTAAGCATGGAAAAATTACTGTTATAAAGCATGGAAAAAGTAGCGCGTTTTAAATTTTTGTTTTTTAACTTAATAACTTAAGACTTAAAAAACAATAGGTTTTGAATCGCTGCGCCTTAATGTCTTCGAAACTGCAAATAATTTGCAAATCAATGATTTTTGTGACGTAATACGCAATTCATATCAAATAAATAAAATGTATGGGGAAATACAAATTAAATTTTTGTTAACTTAATTAACTTTTTTTGGTCAAATTTTTCCATTTCCTTGTATTGTCATCGAAAATGATTAAGTGTGCAAAATTTGAGCAAAATTGGTTGAGAAAAAAGCTTTCAAAAATTGATTTCAAATTTTGTGGCACTCAAACATATATATATATATATATATATAGAAAGTAACCTTATATAAAGCATGGAAAAAACCCGTTTAATATTATAATCTGTTCTACGTATTTTCAATTTGAAAATATATAGAACAGACTGTTAATATGAACGTCATAGTTTAATAAATATATTATATGAACTTCATAGTTTATTAAATATATTTAATAAATATATTAAACTAAAAAGTTCATCTTTTTTAAAAAAAAAATGCATAACCTAATCTGGTCAAGCGATCGTGATTTTAGAGAAAAAAAATAAAAAAACAAATTAGTCTATGTCTACATTTTGTTATGTAAAATATTTTGTATAAAATAAAATTTTGCAAAGCATAACATTTTGCTGATGCTAGTCAGCAAAATAATATCTTTTTATTGTAATCAAATTTATTAAAAAATCCAATAAAAACTTAATTATGAACTTACGTGGGTGCTTGAACGGGTACGTTCAAACAAAACTAGTCTAATTACTCTTAAAAAAAATTAAATTTTGTATTGATACACAAAATACGGCAAACGAATAACTTAACCTAATTCTCAGCCATGGGATCGTCTGCCAACCTAGATTTATAACTTTATGTGAGCCTCTGAAATAAGCAGATAAGCAGAAGCTTTATCGCTGCTATGTGCGTTGCTATGGTTAAACTTGATGAGTTTGGTTCAAAAAATTGAAATTACTCCACTTTCCTGACATTGTTTACAAAATCTCTTTATTTCATTGTGTTCTTCATTAATTTTTGCTTACAAAACAAACAAATTTTTTTTTTCAATTTTAACTTAATTTATGGGGTATTTCCCCCTTAAGGATATACGCCGGTAACTTCCTGAGTCGAATCTACTTCTTTTTTCAAACAGTGGTGTTATATTAGCATTTTCCATATTTCAGGACAATACCCACTATCAAGTGATTTCTGAAAAATTGTGCTTAAAGGTATTGAGAAGCTGTTAGAACAGTTCTTCAGTACGTTTGCGCTTACACCATCCACAACAACTGTTTTATCAACTGATAACTCGTGTCTTAAAACTTGTTTTTTAACATTTATTAAAAACTTTTTTGGTTAAAAATGTTGCCGCGTTTAAGAGCGACTTGTTTAAAAGAAGTGTGATCAAACGTGACTTTACGTAATTAAGTCTTTTTTAAATTATGCCTTTTTTATTTTGTTATTTTTTTAGGCAAAACATTTATCGGTTATTGGTGGTGAACACATTTAAAATTTTTCATGAGAGCGATGTCTGTTTCACTTGATGACCAGTCGACGGCTACCATTTTAGATTGATGGGCAAAAAACATCTTCCGATCTCTTTCAATAAGATTTGTATTTTTTTCACTCTTTTTGTTATAAATGAAAAAAATTCAGCAAAAGACTGTAGTATTATATGTAAGAATTACTTTTTTTCATTAAGTCTTCAAAATATCCAGCTGATTTGCGTATTCAATAATTTTATTATACGCATTTATACCAACATACGTTTGTAAATTGTACATGTTCATAATCAATAAAAAGTGAAGAGTTCTATATTTTTTATGATTTACGTACAATTAAATTGTTTATAAATACATTTAAAACATTGAAACACATATTATAAAAAAACCGTGTCACCAATTAGCGAAAACCAGACAAAACCCTTATGGAACCATATGGGAAAACAAATGGTAAAGGTCTGAGAGCCTTATGGGCAACCCTAATGGTTCCCATATGAGGCCCTGGGATAACTCCCGCTGAGATTCCGTTGGGAAACCCAAATGGGTGCCTTAGAGAGCGTATTCACACTGGTTGGGTGGGTAGGGTTAACGTAAGAGTTTTAAGAGGGCAATACAGCGCCAAACCTTTAAAAACAATTTTTTTTTACTGTGTTCTCCCGCGTAAAAGCCGTAAAATGAGAAAAAAATTTTGTTAAGTGATTTTCTACTAATTTATATATATATATATATATATATATATATATATATATATATATATATATATATATATATATATATATATATATATATATAAATATATATATATATATATATATATATATATATATATATATATATATATATATATATATATATATTAGGTATATGATAAATTTTAAATCACTTAGCCTGGGGTACTAAATGATGAACTTTTGCCTATAAATCACAGAAATGACATTGATTTCACCATACCTTTAAAAACTTCCCGCACCTAAAACAGTTTCATATTTAACCATACAATACATAGCGGCCAAAAGGCTATTAATTATAATATGTCAGCTTTATATACAATACACATGAGAAATACATGATAATGAGTACCTACACTGTCCTACAGCATTTGTAGTGATGTTAATAATCTTTCAGATTTGTGTATTAGTATTAATAACTTTACCGTTAAAATATTTGTTTGTTTTGCAAGAAGACCGAATGTCCTCCATCAACTTTACAGCTCTCTCGGCTACTCTGTTAGATCGAGGCACATCAAGCACTGATGGTTTCTTCTTCCAGTGGGTAGAGAAGCATTTCACAGCTTTGGAACACTTAAATTGGGATATTACTGACAGCAGGTCTTCATAAGCCGCCTCTGCATAGTGCTGGTTTGAAAACCAGGCCCGCGACCATGTAGTTGCAACGAAATCGCAAGTTATCCTCAGCTGTTCACGCCAGTTTAGAAGAATGAAAAATGCAATAGGCGCAAAAATGCCTCGTGAGTTCCACCTGGCACTGTGCAGTGATGGCAGCTTGTGCCATTTGATACGAGGCCATTTTGCCTCATTTTTGTAAAACTTGTATGCTTCACAAAGCTGAAAAAGAAATTTAAAGTCATCTCTCCAGCCAAGGTTCTCATACTCTGCTACCACTGCTGTGCCCTTGTAGGCATTTTTTAAATCATCATAATGCTCTATAATCTCATCAATAAATTTGTAGTTAATGTTATTCGACTGTGACTGTATAGGAAAAAAGAAATCCAACACATGTCGTAGAACAAGATCAAGAATGTGGTGTTGGCAGCCGATGTATTGAGGTTCATCGAATCCCTTGTCTCGAAATGTTTTCTGAAGCTTGGCTACAACTCCATTCTTGCCACCAGTATTTACAGCTGTTGTGTCTGAGATGATCATCTGAATACTGTTCCATGCATTGTAATCATCAAGTAGGTCCTGTAGTGCTTTATATATGTTTGCAGAGGATCCACTGTCACAAACCAAAATGCCAAGTTTTAATGTTCTTTTGTCATTTTTTAGGCACACAACTTGGTACTCAGTCTTGTCAATATTCTTACCATCAAAATGCATAGAAAATTTTCCTTCAGAGATCAGTTCCATGAGGTGGTTCTTAACTTGTTCTGCATCTCTGATTGTTCGACGCCAGACTCCAGACTGTGATGGTGTTGGGACACAAACTCCATCCTCAGTAAGACTTTGAAACACCTGTGACGTTTTTCTGGTTGACAAAGAGTGACTAGACACTAGTTTGGCAGCAGACTTAGTTGACTGGCGTGTTGCACGCCTTCTGGGAGATTCTCCTAGAACTGCCCCCGAGTCACCACTGCTGCTTCCTTCCTCAGAATCCTCACTATCGCAGGAAAGTGGTACAGAGATAACCGCTTGGTTTGTCAAGGGTTCTGATGTGCTTTTGGCGCATTTTGATGGATGGATTGTTGAAATAGGAGCCGCTTTCATAGTTGTATATCCCACTCTACCATCTGATTCAATTTGTTCTTTGTACAGTTGTTTGTCCTCACTACAAAGCCAATTTCCATCTGGTTTATCGAACAGATGAGCAAGATTTTCTTCAAATACTGCATTTGGTCGCTTTCTGTGTTTCTCAAATGATGTGATAAGTTTGTTAACATTAGCAGACACTTGTTGTTTGGAAAGAACAGGAAAATTAAACTTCTGCCAAAGGTTCATCAATTCCTCGGATATTTTGTTAGTCGATCAAGTCGTCCTTTCAATTCATCGAAGAGTCCCAAGAATCTTCCAACGATATCTCTGTTGGAAGGCATTTTACACAATTTGTCGCTCATATCCTGTTTTACCTGTGGTATATTAGGATGGCGCTTCGTGCTTGATTTCAAATTTTGTGTTCACCAGCTGCTTCCACTGCTGATTTTGACTTTTTACTTTTAAAGGACATATTTTCAAAAAGAAGCACTAAACAGCAGATCTTGCAAATTAATACTGCAAATAAACAAAAATTGTTTGAATGATATGAACAACTATACAATATACAATATTATATATTTACAGTTTTAAAAATCAAAGTCAAGCATAAAGAAGTAAGAACTGGGAACAAAATCAAGTGAAAAATTGAAAAAGTTAAAAGTGGTGAGGTGCTAGGTGCGGGAGGTTTTTTTGTGATCCAATGAAATAAACCTCAAAACAGTGATCTATTGGTAAAAGTTCATCAAATGCAACATCAGGAAAATTAAAATTTTGAAAAAAGTTTCTTTGTCATATACCTAATATATATATATATATATACCTAATATATATATATATATATATATATATATACCTAATATATATATATATATATATATGTATATATATATATATATATATATATATATATATATATATATATATATATATATATATATATATATATATATATATATATATATATATATATATATATATATATTACAGGCCTGGTTTTAATCAAAATATGCTTTACGTATTAGCTTGACTTGATTTTGACGTCATAAAATTCTTCTAATTATTTATTTTTTAAAGGCATTAACTTTTTTAAACTAATGCTGCAATTTAATACAATAACGCAAAATTTAATTAAGAAAAACAATTTAGAAATGCTTTTATGGAATGTTAATTTTCTTTCAATATCTTTCAATATAACAACTAATTTTGATATCACACTTTTAAAATTGTTTATATGAACAAATTTTGTGCTCTTCTTAACATTTGTATAAATGAATTTAAATGTGTTTAATTTTTTGAATTATTATTTCCTAAATTTTTAAAAGCATCAAACCGAACCGATATGATCGCTTTCCTTTGAAGCTTGAGGAAATTTATGAGCTTTAAATTAAAAGCTTTATGAGTTTTAAAGCTTGGAGCAATCCGATTAATTTGATTTGCTCTGAAGCTTACAATCCGATAAAATCGGTTTGCATCAAGCTTGAGTTGTTTGCATTTTCTGAGCAAAACAATCAATTTTTGGATAAAATAAAATAAAAATAAAATACCATAATCAGCGATAAAATGAAACAAAATTTACCTTTATTTTTTTTTTTTTCAATTTTTTTTTAAATTTAAAAAAAGTGACCATATCTGAAAAATGCTATGCGTACAATGAAAAATTTGGTATGTATAAATAAATGTTATCTAAATCAAGCCTGTAGTCTGAACGTTTTGAAGGGGAAGACACTTTTTCAAAAGACGTCAAAAATAAAATTAAAAAATAAGCGTCGAGCAATGTTTTTTAACGCCAAATAATCACCTATTATTAATAAGATTTTGCATACATTTAATTAAATGACACCATTTTATTTTAGGGACGGCATCGCATCGCCCTTTCTTAATCATTTTGGCGTTATACTAACAAAATACTTGATTATTTGTTTAAATATATTTTTTTTTATTCCACGGGCAATGTTTTTTAGCGCCTATTTTTAATATTCTACGCCGGCCTTTATGCATAAAAATTCTTAAATAGAAACTCAAACATAGAAACGGTAAAATAAAATTAATAAGTTTAAGAAATAATTATCTCCACATTAATTGATCAACAACTTGAAGCTGTGTTTACTGCGCCTGATAAAATGTGAGCATTGTAACCAATGCCAATGATTTCACGTTTTAGATAGGCGATTAATATTTTGTGAATATTGTTATTACAGCTCAAACCTCCAAAACTTGCATCGGTCCGCAAAAATAGCCAAAACTTTTGAAGAAACATTGTTAACGCTAATGCATTTAAAGATATCATCTGATAAAATACCTAATGTTTCTCCATTTACACAGTCCATGTTTATCATGATCATTTTCATTTTGTCTTTAATATCAAAATAATGAGCCAAAATTGGATACCTTTTAACGTCTTGTGGTTTGAGGCATTAGAAAAAATTGACGCATATGATGCGTTTAATAAAGAATTTTCTGAGTTAGTTTCACGAAAATTCTTGAACACATTCACAATTGTTTCACATTTTGTACAAGCAAATAATTGATTATAAAATATCCAAATTAGTTTTGATGTACTATCAGCAATTTTAAATATATGGTTGTGAATAAGGTTGCCAGGTGAAAAAAGACATTAAAAAAGGGAAAAAAATTTGCGTAAAACAGGTGCATTTTTATTGCCAACGTTGAAAAATGTTTTACAGTAATTTATATTCTTCTCTATGGGAAAAAAAAAACTTTTCTAACCTCACGGGAATTCAATCCATTTAGTTATAACTTATGTTATAGTTGAGTTTATTAGTTTCTTAGATATATTTAAGTAAATTCATTTATTAAATAATTCTATATAATAGTTTTTTTATCATGCGTACACAAACGCGTACGAACCCTTAAACATGCAAAACTACCCTCAAACGTATACAAACGCTTACGTATAGTCTTCTTAAACTAAATTGAGACTTAAGTTATTTAGCTATAAAAAGTTGTATAAATAAATATTAATGTGCTTGCAAAATTATGAATAAAATTTTTTTACTTTTTATATATCTTTTATGGGTTTTTTATTTTTTTTTAGTTTTGTTTATTAACTTCTCATACAAAATCTGTCGTTATCAATAAACAAATTTGTTTTCTGCTCCGATCAATTTAAAAAAAAAAGGTTTGCTATTAAAGATTAAGTTTTCTTTGTTTTTAATTTTATCTGACATTTTTTTTTTCATTTAAAAGCAGGGCAAGTATCCAACATAATTGAATAGTAATTGTAAATTTTGCAATTAAACTTTTTACATAATCTTTAAAAAAAAAGGTAAAGCAGTTTTAAAAAAAATTAATAATTCTATTATCTTACCGCTTATAGAGTAATTTAAAAGTTAAAAAATGATTAAAAGTCGTTTAACCGAAATCATTTACGACGTACATATAACCTTTATATATGTATATATATGTATATATATATATATATATATATATATATATATATATATATATATATATATATATATATATATATATATATATGCAGATTTACTTTTATTTCAAAATTGCATTATGACAATATCTCTTTAATTTTGATTTAAAGAATTTATTTACCGTTTTATTAAGTTATTCTGTTTTATAAAATTATCAAAGTTTGTCTTTTGTTTAAGAATTTATGTTAAAAATTGGCAGATTAGTCTACCATAGTAACCGAAGTGGTTAGCTCTTTGCGCTTTCGAAGTACAACGCGTGGGTTCAAATCCTGTAGCTTTGCACATTTGTTATTATTTTCATAAATCTACTCCAATTTTCTAAAATACAAAATAAAACATTTTTTAAGTTCTTTTGATGTTATAAGCATAGCATATATAAGAAGAGAGTTTTTAAAAAAGCCTTAAGTTTCTATAAGCAACAAGATAGCAGTAGAAATATTTTGCGCTCATGTCAAATGATGAACTTCATGTATTAATGTAAACAAGAATTATACCAACAAATAAAACTTTTTTATTCTAAATTGCTTTATTTTCTCTTAAACCTTTATAATCTATACATTGCATATGTTTTGAAAGAAGTGAAGCAATTTTAAATTATTTTTATTCAAGCGCTTTTGACAGAACACAAACAGTTTGTTATTACACCATGACTTAAGGATGGGTTAAAAGTTGCCTAAAATTGTTTAACTTCTTAAAAGCCTTCTTTTCTTTTTTTTCCTTTTTTTTTCTTATCATAAAAATGCTTATTGCTAGGCTCGTACCATCTGTTAAGTTTTTTAAAGGAACAACTTTTTCTGCCCTGTCTTTTTTTGTCTTTTTTATTAAAAAAACAGTTACGTAGTTAAACAGAGAATACTTTGTTAAACAGTGCTGCTTTTAAATATGTCGGAACACGTACAATACAACATCAAAAATGATGAGATTTTACATGAAAGATTAAGAGATTACATTAGAAAAAAATGAAAATAATCCTAGAAAAAAAGAACTATATGATAAAAACGTTATAAAGTTTTTCTTCTAAGAACACTACCTTATATAGAAATGTCTTGAAAACAGCGTTTTTTAATTTTAAAAAATATAATTGATTATATTAAAATCATAATCCATAGACCACTATAAATTCAATGCTAAATTTTTATTTGTAAAAAAGAATGTCTGTGAAAAGGTGTATCCAAATTTGGTTTTTATTACAAGTCTCTTTTAATGGTAAAATATTTTTCATCTTAATATGATATTTTCAATCAAAAATTATGAAAATTTTATTCACTTTATTTTGCCGATCAATAGAATTTATAAATCAGAAGTAAATAATTCATAATGGCGCAGTTCTATAGTTTCAGCTCCAAGTAATATTTTGCACGATCTGCCTTTCTAGATTATAGTTTTTCTATATTTCTAAATTATAGTATTTCTGAGAGTTAGTATTTAGAAAAAGATTATACATAGTATCTAGTATTAAAGTGATATAGTAATTTAGTATTATTGTATTTTTGTTCCTAATACAGTGTTTAGAAATAGATACATGCATAGAAATGATTATACATTTTTATTTATTTATTTTTATATATTTTTTATTTCTATAATGTTTAACGTTAACTTAAGTTTTTATTCGAACATATTTTTTTATTTAAACATACAGTTGTTGCATGTTTAAATAAAAAAAGTGTTGTTATTTATAAGATTTAGCATTATATTGAAAAAGGGTTTACGTACTTAATCAAATGAGCTAACTTTGGTTTTTTTTAAATTAGAGAAATTTTTTTACTTGTACATACTTATTCACTAGCAATTTCACAAAGTTTTAAATTTTTTTTTAAATAAAAGAAATTAAAGTCATCTCTGAAAATGGTAAAACCAAAAAAGTTAGTTGCAAATTGGTCCCTTGTGTTAACGATGAATTACGGTGACCCGAAAGTAGAGATTTAGCCGTAATTTTTGATAAATTAATTACGACACCCGCAGGCATTCTGCAAACTCTACATGTAGTTATGTTCTTGCTTTTTTTAAATAAAAATGTTTTGCAAAAGAATTTCGACGGTTCAGACATTGTTTTATAGCACTACTCTGCTCGCAATTTACGTGCGTCTTTTACATTATCCCTCGCAAATTATGTACGCCTAGAGTGGTTTCGTACAGGCGACCTTTTTTACATAATTGCCATTCAAAATTTAAAATGGTTTTTAAAAAATAAACTTCTTCTTTTGTCTTTCAGCAAGTAACTAAGTAGTTAAAAAATATTCATATTTTAACTTTTAAGTTATTCTATTAGCTGCAAGATAAAAGAAGTGGTTAAATTTTAAGAAACCATTTTAAATTTTAAATGAGGATTATATAAAAAAGTTTGTTACAAAAGTTTGAATAACAATTATTTTGGATATGCGCGCTTTTTACACTCAGATAAAATTAAATCAAGATAACTTAATCTTAATTAAGCTAAATTTTGCATTGAAATATATAGTGACAGAAAACACTTTCGTTTACATTTAACAACAAATTTGTTTTTATATGCACTGTTACGGAAAATGTGTTCATGTTAAAGAAAAAAGGAGTAGACGCGTGATATTATATGAACACCGATTAGTTGTTGCCGTAAGGTTTTTTATGCCAAAAAAGGTCTTCTTGATACATTAACACCTTGTAGGTGTTGCGTTTATAAGCTGTTCATGCAAATAAAGGTGTTCACGTTACATCAATACCCTAATGTTTGAATAACGAGTTTGTGACACAAATAATTAAATATTCAAGAATAAAGACGATCTTCTTAAACTTTTTGTTTACTCATGATAGGCATGTTTTTAATAGGATTTAAAAAAAAAAAAAAACTATATTAAATAAAGTTCCTTTTTCCTTTACTTAAAACTATGCTGACATCCAACATCTCAATAGAAACAGCTCTTTCTCTCAATTTGTATTAGTCGGAAGCTCAATCTTTTGTGGCTTTCCGTTTATTTTACTTAAATAAACAAAGTTGTACATATTAATAGTAATAGTAATATATTTAAATAAGTCCTCTTAGATAAAATAACAAATAATTAAAAAACAAACAAATAAAACCAACATATTATTAAAAAATTTATGGTTTGTGAAATATAAACTTTAAGTAAAAAAAAAAGCAATTGTATTTCATAGCAAGCAAGTTGATATCAAATTTGAGAGAAAGGGAAAAAAGATTGTTTTCATTTAATTTAAGTTTTCATCTATGACAAATAGTATCTAAAAAGCCAATATTTGTAGCTGCTAAAGCACGAATTAATTAATAAACGTGCAGCTAATCTTCAGTAAAAGATGTACTGTGTGCAGCTGTAGAAAAAAAATACTTGTCAATTCTAATCTTAAATGCGTTAACTGACGGAACCTTTTTGCATGCTGAGGGCAAGATACCCAGGTCTCTCTCAATATCCGTTGCCTCCAGAGTAAGTGATGTATTTCCATCATTCATTACATATTCATGATTACTATTTCCATAACCAAGGTGCATAACTTTACATTTTGAAACATTTAACTCGATTAGCCATTCCTTTGACCATTCTGTGACAATGTTTAAATCGTTTTGGAGGATTAGGCGATCAGCATCGTGAAAATTAGGTCTTATTTCTTGTAACAGTTTAGTGTCGTCAGCATAGATTTTATGAACTGATTTTAACTTATCCGTTAAGTCGTTTATATAAATGATAAATAATGTTGGACCAAGTACAGACCCTTGAGAAACTCCGCTTAAAACATCGGTCCAGTCGCTAGAGTGTTGACCTAAAACAGTTCGCTGTTTTCTACTAATCAAAAATGACTCAATCCATTTTAGAACATTGCCATTAATCCCATATGCTTATAATTTATGAAGTAGTCTACGGTGAGAAACTTTATCAAACGCTTTTGCGAAGTCCAAAAATGCAATATCGACAAAATTTCTTTTACTTAACGCTTTCGTGATGTAGTCGACACTCTCCAATAAGTTAAACGTGCATCCTATTTTGGACATGAATCCAAGTTGATTATGTGAGATGCAGTTCGTTTTTTCAATATATTTAGTTATTTGTTCCCTGATAATCTTTTCCACTACTTTACATGGAGCTGATGTGATAGACACTAGTCTGTAATTAGCGGCATCAAGACGACTTCCTTTTTTAAACAACGGTAGGTTTCCAAGCTGTAGGTGTTGAGCCTTTGAACAGTGCTTTATTGTAAAGTAAAGTGAGTGGGTAAGTCATTTGAGCTGCGCATTCTTTAAGTACCTTTGGACTAATGTTATCAGCACCAATAGATTTATTCGGGTTCAAACCTTTCAAATAAGCTAGTGTCGCTTCAAAATTGCCTAAGTCCTCTTGATAATGCCTTCTCTCAAAAATAGGTAACTGACTACTTTTACTATCATCAACAAAAACTGATTTGAAGTGTTCGTTAAATCTGTTTGCGATATGTATTCCCTCTGTTAACGTTTCACCTTTTGCATCAGATATAGCTCTAATAGATACATGAACATTCTGTTGCATCTTAGCATAAGCGTACACCCTTTTAGGATTACTTTTATCTGGTGCTAGTTGTGCTTCAAATACTCAAACACGACGTTTACATGCTTTCTGCACTTGGCTTTTTAGTTTCTTATATTCACGAATCAGTGTCGCTGATCGCCAATTAGTCGCATATAAATAATTGCCCAGTTGTTTTTTTTGCTTTATCATAGCCAGTACCTCCTTATTCATCCACGGCGCATTACAAGTGGTATGGACTTTTTTTTAACGGAATAAATTGCTTGCTGAGTTTATCATATTTATTGCAGAAAAGTTCATAGCACTCATTAGTGTTTTTATTTTCAAATAATTGCTTCCAGTTAGTTTCCATAATCTTTTTACCGAAATTTGTATAGTCACTTTTATTAAAGTCATTTTTTTTGTTTAAGAAAGTAGTCTCATTTTTAGAAAGGACGACATAATCCTAGCTCAATATGCGATGACCTTGCGACGAATTACCTAACGGCAGAGAGCTAGATAAGTTGATTACTCTAGTTGATAAGTCTGTAATAATTAAATCCAAAATGTTTTTTGCTTTACCATTAGATGCTTCGAATGTTGAGAAATCGACTAATTGTTCTAGGTTATGATTAGCCAAAGTATTAAGAAAAACACTTGCTGCACTATATTGAGCACTTAATAATTCGATCCTGTCATCATTGTGCCATTTGATATCCGGAAAGTTGTATATGAGTTAAGACAAAAAAAGATATAAAAATAAATAAGATATAAAAAACTTTGTACCAATTGCAATAAAGCATGTAATATTTTGAATAATATAAAATAAAGATACAAAAAAAAAAAAATTGTTTTTAAGAAAAAAAATAAACAATAAAAATTAATATAAATAAACATTATTTATAATTGTAAATAATTTATAAATAAACAATATTATAATTTATAATTATTAATTAACATAAACAAACATCCTCTATTTATTACTTTACTAATTAATTATTAATATATCAATTCTTAAACTGTTACAAGGAGGAAATCCTTGGAGTTTATTTTTAATGTTTTCAAAATGAACTTTTAATTCTTCTTTTTTTATTGTTCTAGTTAGAAAAAATACACGTTTTTTTATGTTTGATGCAATTTTATGGGTTAACCAAAACATGATTTGAAACCAATCATCGCCAGTTATATTGTTTAAAAAAATTGTACTGTATACTGCATGCTTTTGGAATTTTAAATAAGCAGCAACTAACATTTTTACATCAAGTTAATCAAATAAAAATTTTCAATTACACATAACCATTATTCTAGAAGAAAATAAATGCTCCTAATCATTAGTGAGTTGGTTTACGCACCAATGCACTATTTATGCTTTGAATGCATTTTAATGTGGATACTACTTTTTGATATTTTAAACCTTTTTAAAGTTTGAAGATCAGGGTTTCTTTCATAAATTGCTTCCATACACTCTTTCAAAGTAATGGCGTTAGAAAAAGTATTATATATACATTTTCCAATACAAAGTTTTTTATATTTACGAATTGTTAACTTAGAGCTAACATCAAAAAGTAAATATAAGTAACGCAAACAAATTCTGCAAGTTGTACTTGTGAAAATGAATGTGCAGTTTATTAACTTACTTCAAAGTTTATTAAACTATAATTTATAGTTGGCAGTCACATAATTATTAAATTAGTAAATTATTGACACTAATTAACTTATCTTTATAGCTCATAAAAATATAAAGTTTCATAAATTTGCAAAAACAACAAACAAAAAAAAAACAATTCCGCTTAATAATAAATAATCTTTATTATTACAAAATAAGTTTTTCAAATTAAAATGTTTTTAAAAAACCATCTAGGTAGAATAAATAATGACTTGGCCAATTTGAGATGACTATTAACTCATTATACTCATCAATAATAGTTATAATATTATAAATGAGTATAAATACTACTATTATTTACGTGATCAATGTTACCCCAGCAGATTACGAACTTTCGGGGTAACTTTGACCACCCTGTATAAAAAAAATGAATGCTGTTATTTTTGCTCAAAAAAAATTTACGTCTTCTTTGAAATTTTTTTTTCGCATTTAGCATCTTGTTACTCGACACCTATTTACGCCGAGACCTTTTCTTTACAACGCTAACACCTTTTTCTTAAACAGTTGGAATTTTTTTTGTCTTTAACACCTATTATAAGAACATGAACACCTACATATGTGCTCATGTTTATATTATAAATACCTTTGTACTTTAGCACCTTTTTTTTAAAACACGGACACCTTTTTCCGGAACAGTATACAAAGTTCTTAAACGAAGCATAATAAAAACAACCATAAATGTTTGCAAATGATTTACAAAATCATTGCGTACACCACAAATTGGTAAAGACACAGAAGCTTTACAACTGCGATTTTTTGGAGATTTATATTCTAACCTTTCGATGGTCTTACAACCGGTAGAGCTCTCACAATTTTTCTAGACATTGTAGGTGCAAATGCAAAATCTCTGGCAAACTTAAAAATGTTGTTCTGCTTTTTTCATAATCATCATTATCATCACTATCATTATTGTTCAGAAGCGATTCTAAGTGTGTGTGTGTAAAGAGGAGGAGGAGGAGTGCATTGGTGTAACGCTCCTCCTCCCCTAATGCACAGAGAAACGCCTCTGAATAATGATAATAGTGGAGGCGCACACACCCTTCTTTAGGGAGTACCCTCTACTCAAAGTAGTGTTACTACAAAGTTTTAAAGACTTTGGGGATTATGTACAAGATAAAGCATCTTTTTAATAAAAAATGTTTAAAAATTTTATACTATTCATTTATACATTGTTATATTAACTATTATAATATTGCCTGGGCATCATTCATCTTTCCTAAAAAATATTTATACAAAACAAAAGCAAGCAAGTCGATTAGTTCTGGGCGCAGACAGGTACGAAAGTGCTGAGCTGTTACTCAAGGAGATTATTGCTCTAAACCTGTATGAACTGAATATTTATCATAACTTTTTATTTATGTTTAAACTTCAAAATAAAGTAATTCCAAAATATTTTTATAAAAATTTTTCTCTAATTAATCATAAATGTGAAGCAAGACACTCAATAAGTAATTACTAAATTCCACTAACATCACTAAAAAAGTCTGATTTCTCAATCACATGTCAGGGACCTCGCTTACGGAACTCTGTTCTTGACGAAAATATAAAAAAAAATAAAATCTACTGATATATATCTTTTATCTTTTTATTTAGTTTATATTACGTACGTGTTAAAAACCGATTTGTAATTTCCTTTTTTTTATGTAAAAGAATTTTTCTTTTTTGCAAACTTTATAACTTTTTTCAAACCTTTTTTAATTTTTAATTTTTTAATTTTTTTTATTTCTTTTTAAACTTTTTAGATTCACTCATTTTGTATAATATTAGAACTGGTAAAATTATATTTTTCTCTATTTCACGAAGGGGCTTGACGATATTACATTTAGTCTTCAACTTGCACCAGTCAGATTGTATTTATATATATCTATTAAATCTTAAGGATAATATCTTAAAATGTGAACAAATTGACGAAATAAACTTATTTATATAATAAAGTAATTGATTTTCAAGTTATGGTTGAATTTTTGAGGAATATAGTCTTAGTAGCCGGGTATTCTACACATTTTCAGTTTGCCTTAATAAAAGATAAAATAAGGTAACAGTTTTAATTGATAATCACGTAAGAAGAGCTAATTGTTACAAATATTTTCTCTTTACAAAAAGAATCCAAAAGTATGGTATATACACCCCATTTTCCAATAGCACTAAAGTCACAAAGTTTACTTTAGTACAAAAAACAAAGTTAAGTTTCTGTAAAAATATTATTAAATTGATATTATAGAGAGCAAGAGTCAATTAGCACTAATTCAATGAATTTGTTGCCATATAGCAACAGTGAACAATAAAGGTTTAAAAAAAAATAAAAATTGATGCAAAAAGAAATAACTTTAACTTTATTTTATATTAGCGCTGTTTAGGAAATTTTGTTATATTACAATTGTTTGTAACGATATTGTAATAATTATTAATAATTTGAAATAAATTTGTTATATTGTAATAATTGACTTTTTTTCCTTAAAAGTGCAAATACTTCAAACTTGAAGTAAACCGATATTAACGGGTTTTTTAATTTTATTGGGTATTTGGTTTCGCAACAAAGCTGCTAATAAGATAATAAACTTTTAATATAGTAAATAAATTAATAAAAGTATTTTATTTGTTACTTGCTAGCTTTTTAAAAAATAGAGCCATTTTTAGTTGCAAAGATGAAGTTAGAAAAATAAGAAATAATAACCAAAAAAAAATTACCAAAAAAAAAACGCAAATACAAATTTAAGAAACAGCCCAGCCAGCATAACTAGGAAAAAAGTTATACGTTGTTTCTAGTTTAGGATGTCGAATGATGATTCTTGACTCATTGCATGAGTTTAGCTCGTATTACTGCTTTTATGACTAGGCAACTCATTATATTATCTCCATATGAGCGTACAGCTCTATAGCTCAGTTTTATAGTTGTGAAGCCGACTGGTAGTCAGGTTTCACAAACTCTATGGAAACTCTCAGAGAGGCTGATTCCATCAAAAGCTGTAAAGTATCACAGTACTAACAGTGCCATGTTGCGCATGGGTGGCGTCTCTGTTTGTACTTTTGGTGTGCATTGTCGAGGCCACATTTGAAGCTCTTTGTTACGGCTAAGCGTTTAACAAAAGCAATGAGGATTTTGCTTGGACCACTAGATAGTGTACTGAGTACTACCTGCGCTTCGAGTCTTTTAACCAATTTAAAAAAAGTTCTACCATCAAAATCTATAAAACATAAAATACTATCGTTATCAGCAATTTCTGTAAATCTGTCATTCGCTAATATTCGTGGTCTTCGAACCAATTTTTTTTCTGTTGAGTCTTTTTTCTATATCGCTCTCTTTTATCTCAAGACTACATTATTTTTAATGTAATTTTTGATGTAGCTTTATCTTTTATCAAAAATCGCGCTTCTTGATGACTTTAACGTTTATCAATTTGAATGGTTTGGTTCTAGTGTCAGTGACTATGCAGGCGTTTAGTCCCACAACTTTAACCTTCTCAATCTTCAACACAAATACTCAATTTTCCAACTCTCTTTCCAGACAAGCCAAATCAATTACCTTCTCTAACCGACTTGAATCTTGTTTCTGATTCTAGTTAGTACTCATTTTCTTCACATTCATTCTTAGGTGCATGTGTCTCATTCTTCTTTATCATCAGAATCCCCTTATCATTGTACCTATTATAGCTACCTATTAAAGCTGACTGGGACTTTTTTCGTGATTGTCTTTGTGATGGCCCTTGTGTGCTACTTTTGAGATGAAATTGATGAAAAGTTCTTCTACAAACGTTTTATCAATCTTATCTCTTGATTTCACTAATCACATCCTACCTAATATAGCCAACAAACTCAATTGCTTTACATTATTATCACTTCAGCTTCTGTTTCAAAATTGATTTCCTAATCAATTTTGAAAACAAAAAGCTTCGAATTTTCTACAAATTGTGGTTCAAACAACTTAAATGTTATAGTCTTGCTGTTGTCTATACTTTCAAAACTAATTAACAAATGCAAACCGGACATTTGTTTTCCAGTCTCCTTGAAAGCGACATTTGTTATCCCTTTAGTCTTTTTAGTATTATAAGCAAGGTTTACAAGTCTTTAATTAACAAACAATTAATCTATCATATTGAATCTACTAATTTACTTTTTGATCATTAATATATATTTTAATCTTCTAGTTCTACGGCTGATCTTTTAATGGTAATAACTGATAGGTTTTATCAGGAATTAGAAATATGTGAAGAGGCTAAGACATGCAGGTCTTTTTTTTTTTTTTTTTTTTGTTCTTTTATCTTTACAATGTTGTGATTCTATATAACTATAACAAATATCTATATAACTGATACAAATTAACTATATATCTATATAACTGATACAAATTTACAATTTTACAATAAAATATATGATGGTAAGAGAAAAAATAAAATCTCACAACTTTATAGAATACAAAAAATATAACTGCAGGGTATCATTATTATTAAAAGAACGCGGGAAACTTGCAGAAGACCAGATGGTCTTGTCATCAAGAAACCGCTTGTACTAGTAATATTTTTTGTATTTTTGTTTTTACATGTTTCTATTTTCACAAAATATAATGGTAGTTCATTTTATATTGGATTCACATATAATAAAATGTAAGATAAAAAATAATTGATAAATGCTAGATTTTGCACACATAAATATATGATTAGGCATAAATAAAATTATTTTTGGTTTATATATTTTTTATATTAATATTTGTTATTGAAGTTTTTTGGGATTTTCGTTTTAACGTTAATTTTGGCTCTAGTTTCAGTTTTAGTTTAGTGTAAGTTCATATAATTGTTTATATTTAAAACGAATTTTTTTAGTAAGATTTTCAAACAATTTAGGTTATCTAATTTTGTAATTATGGCATTTCTGGATATCAGTTTATTATAGAGATAGGAACCGCGATATGAAATTGTGAAACGCGATAGTTTTGTTTTTCTAAACGGTATATTAAAGTTTCCTACTTCTCGAGTGTCATATTTATTTCTATTGATTTTAAAGAAATCATTTGAGAAATGTGATGGGACAAGCCCGAGTTTATATTTCAGCATAAACAATAAGTTATGATAAATGTTTATTCTATAGACGTTTAGTGCATTAAGCAGTTTTAACAAAGGTTCAGCATGAGTGAATTTGTCTTTTTTATAGACAATTCTAACGGCATGTTTTTGACGTCGATAAAGTGATTTCAAATTGGATTTATTGGTACTTGCCCATGCTATATTACCATATGTATAATAGGTCTGTATAAATGAGAAATAAAGATGTTTTAGATTTTTTTGGGATAACATTGGTCTAGCTTTGTATAGCACGCCAATGTTTTTGGTTATTTTTGTATTTAAATAGTCAATGTGTGCTTTCCATGAAATATTTTTGTCAATTAGTAAACCTAGAAATTTTGTTATTGAGGTTCTTTCAATATTTTTGTTTTCTATTTTTAGCAATGGTAATATATTAGGTTTTTTTTTTCTTTTTTGGTTGGGATGGGATGGGAATAAAAGGTAATTGGTTTTTTCTGTGTTTAAAGATAATTTATTAGATTTTAGCCACATATTAAGTTTTTCAAGTTCGATATTCGTTGTTTCAAAGAGTTCTTCAATAGACTGAGATAAATAAAATAAATTAGTATCATCTGCAAACATTATTACATCAAGTTTGTTTAAGACTTTCGGAAGATCGTTAATGTATATTAAGAACAATAAGGGAGCTAGAATGGAACCTTGGGGAACGCCACATTTAATCTTAAGCAATTTTGAACAGATATTTTCATCAGTATTAACACATTGCTGTCTGTTTAGCAAAAAAATTTTAAACCAGAGTAATGCAACATTTTTTACGCCATATTTTTCCAATTTTTTGAGCAGGGTAGCATGATCAACAGTATCGAATGCTTTCGATAAATCTATAAAGATTCCAAAAACAAATTCTTTATTAACAAATGAGTAGTTGATACTATTTACAAGATCTACGATTGCATGTTCGGTTGCATGTTACTTTTGAAAGCCGAATTGTTTTGTATTTAAGATATTGCTGTTTGTTATATATTAGTATAATTTATTATAAATTATTCGTTCGAGGAGTTTTGAGAATACAGGAAGAATTAAGATTGGTCTAAAATTGTTTAGTAAGTATGGTTCTCCAGTTTTATATATTGGTACAATTTTTGCAATTTTCAATTTCTCTGGAACGGTTCTTGTTGTAATTGAAGATTTAAATATTTCGAAGAGGGGTTTCTTTATTATCGGAAAGATACTCATTACAATATTGCTACAAATTTCATCAATTCCTGGTGCTTTGTTGATTTTTAAAGAGTTTTTTGCATTTTCGAGTTCTTCATAGCTTAATCCGTTGAAAGTTAGTTCGCTATTAAGATCAGTAAAATAATTTTCAAAGGAGTCATTTGCGGTTTGAATTTTAGACGCCATGTTAGGGCCAATATTTGCAAAGAAATTGTTGAATTGTTCGGCAATAGAGTTCTTATCGTTGTGTTCTATTTCATTTATAATAATTCTATCTGGTAAGCTGTTTGTTTTTATATACTTTTTTCCGATTATTTCTTTCATGATGTTCCATGTTTTTTTGGTATCTCCATTTGTTTTTTGAAGTAATTCAGAATAATAAACTTTTTTAGAATGTTTTCTGATTTTTTCGAAAAGATTTTTATATTGTTTATAAGTAGATAGGTTTTCTTCATTTCTGTTTTTCAAATATTTAACATATAGTCTCTTAGTTTTTGAAAATTTTTTGATTCCGCTGGTGATCCATGGACAGCTCAAATGTTTTACTTTTATTTCTTTTTCTTTGATTGGAAAATGATTATTATAGTGTTTTAGAAAAATATCTGTGAAAGTATTATATGCAGAGTTTGTGTTCCCAAGGTTACATTCTTGATACACTTTAACCCAATCTACTGCCGATAGTGTGTCTTTAAAACATTTAATAGAATTTTTATTTATTTTTCTTTTATAAATTTTTTTTTTCGAGTTATTATTTATTTTTGTATCATGTTTTATTGTAAAGTAAATTGGAAAATGATCTGTTATATCAATTTTTATTATTCCTGCTTTTAAGGAGGTATCTAGAAATGAGTTTGTTAGTATGTTATCTATAGCAGAAATAGTATTCGAGGTTACCCGTGTGGGTTTATTAATAATTGGTAAAATACAATGTTGAAACATGTTATCAAAAAATAATTTAGTGATCGGACACTCTTTGTATTTTAAACAATCTATGTTTAAGTCCCCGATACAGAACAACTTTTTTTGCTCTTTATTGATTTTAAGAAAAATTTCTTCTAGATAATTAGAACATTTTTTAATATTACCTTCAGGTGGCCTATAACAGGTAGAGACTATAAAATTTTTAAATTTGGAGTTGATGATCTCTATTTTAAAGACCTCACTATCGGGGTTAGAAATGGAGTGATCTTTTCTCACTTTTATCACTTGATCATTTCGAACATAAGTTGCGATCCCTCCTCCTTTTTTGTATGCTTTCCTTTCAGAAGATAATAATTTATAATTTGGAATTTGAAAGTTAGAGTTATTTTGGATTGATTCATCAGAACACCAAGTTTCTGTTCGGCAAATCGTACTGAATGAATAATTGCAATCAATTAGGAAATGTTTAAGTTTGTCAAAATTTTTATTTATGCTTCTTATATTTATGTGCATTACCGTAAAATTATTTTTATAAGCTTCAAGTTCAGTTTTGAAAGTTTCTGTTTCAAAATATCGAGAGTTAAAATTATACATTTGAAAAATTTGCGTATCAGCGTCATTGAGTATATTATTCGCGGTTTCAAAGACATTAAAGCGCATCGTTTCAAAATCTATTGTTTTATTTTTTATTGCCATTATTTTAGAATGTAAAATTTAGAACGCGTTTACTCAGTAATAAAACAAAAGTGTGTTGCGCTATTTTTAAAAAGCTCGTGTAAATATTTTATCGCATTTTAAAATGGCGTATTTACCTTCGCTTCTTAGTTTTTTAACTTCTTCCCAGAGCTTTCTTCGATGATATATTGTTTCTTGAGCGAAGTCTTCATTTATGTATATGCCAGTTCCTTTAAGATACTTTACAGCATTGAGAATTTTGTTTTTGTCTTGGAAGTTTAAAAGTTTTATAACTAATGTTCTTGGTTTGTTGTCTTTAAATTGTCCAATACGATGAGCTCGTTCAACCACTACTTCGCTTTATATTTTCAGTTTTGTTTTGAAAATTTCTTTAACAGCTTTTTCGCAGTCTTCCCAACTTTCGCCTAGTGTTTCTTGTATTCCATCTATTCTTAAGTTGTTTCTTCTCGATCGATTGTCTAGATCTATGGATTTTTTATATAATGAATAGATTTCTTTGTCGTAGTATTTCTTTATTTGTGATATTTTTTCTGAGATGTTGTTTTCTTGAAAATTTAGGCTGTCTTTAATGTCACGTAGGTCTTTTTCTATATTTGATATTTTACATTTGTTGTTATTAATGTCATTCTCTAGCATGTCTAATCTATCTGTGATAATTTTGAGATTTGCACTTATTATTGAGGTAAATGATTTTTCCTGGTCTTTTAATAAGCGTTCCGTTTCTTTGAGAATACTTTTTTTATGTTCTTCAAGCTTACTAGAAATCATTTTTTCGATGTTTTTCATCGTAATATCCATTTTTTTTATGTAAAAACTTTTCGCTATTAAATAATACGTCTTTCTTCCGCAAAAGCCAGAGCGCCAAAAAGTCTTCTTCATAAGCTCTTTCTTACGGTGTCTCAGATAACAATTTTAAAACTTTGAAGTCCTCCTTACTAATCGTAGTTTAAAAGTTGTACTTGTAGGACCACACTTGTCTTCATGTCCTGTAACTTCAGAGTTAATGTCACATCTAATGTGACATTGCTCGCAAACAACTTTAGTTTCTGGTTAATCGTTACCACAACAACATTTAACAATCATCGAAAACATTTTTTTTTTTTTTTTTTTCTTTAAATTTTCACAACTACATATTAATTACAAATTTTTTACACTGCAATATTATAAAGAAACTGTACTTCCTAAACAAAAAAAAAATACATTTTACAATTTTTATATATTTGTATATGCATATGAAGCGAATTAAATTTTTTTTTTTTTTTGTTTATTGTCTTTAATATGTATATGAATATGTACAGATTTGTAATTTTTTATTTGTTATTTTATATTTTAACTTTATCTTAAATTTCTTCTTTTTTTAACTTTAAGTTCTTTTTTTAACTTTAAGTTCTTTTTTAACCTTCTAAAATTTCTAACCAAATTTTTTTTTTTTTTTTTTTAAACTTATTAATTTCACTCTTTTATGTAATATTGGAAGATGTAAAATTTAATTGTATTTTTTTTGTATTTCACAAAGGGGCTTGATGATAAGTCATTTTGACTTCTACTTGCCCCAGTCAGCTTGTAATTATATATATTTGTTTAAATTTATAGATAACATTGTAAAATGTGTAAAATGACGAAATAAATAGAAATTCTAATTCTATTCTTATTTTTATAAATTTCAAATCTGTCCTTGTTTGGAATACTGTTAACATATCTGAAGCGGAACTTCGAATAATGTTTTTTCTCTATTAGACAAGGTGAAAAAATGCATTCTAAACATAGTTGGACCTGCACTTACTGCCGACCTTTAACAATTGTCACATCATTGTAATGTTGCTCCTTGTTCTCTATAAATACGCTAAGGCGCACTGCTTTAAAGAGCTTGCGTAATATTTTCAAAAAAAAAAAATTAAGTATAGTACAGTAAAGTTCTAAACTAAAGAACACAGCCAAATCCCAAAAGCTGAGAAGACCATAATTTCCAACTTTCTAGTTTTTGTTTTAGGTACCCCAAAAGACCTAATGGTCTTGTCACAGAACACCGCAGAAGAGCATTTAAAATTTTAAGTTCGCGCCTTCTTCTCTATCAATGGCGTAAAATATGCTCAGCTCTTGCTTTGAACGAGGGATTTTTTGCTTCTAAGCCAATTTATGGTGAATTATTACTTTTTAATTTTATAACTCTTTTCTTTTTTCTTTTTATATTTAAACTTGTGGTTTTGTTCCTTTCTCAAATCTTTAACTCCAAATCCCAAATTTTAAAGAAACAGGCCGCTGCGCAAAGAAAAAAATAGTTAGGAACTTGGATCTTCTTGCTTACGAAACAATAGGTCTTCTTGTACACTACCTTGTATATAAAATAAGATTTTATTTATTTATTGAAAATTTCAGTTAAAAGAATGTTATGTTTTTAATGTTCTTAAAAAAATAGTTAAAAATTTTTTAATATTTTAAAATTAGCGCTGCGTGTCAGTGATACAGAAATCGTTTATCCAAAACGTCATCACAGAGAACGACCACAAAACGATTTGGGCACATTAAATCAGGTAAGAACAATTGATTTTTATTCATAATGTTACTATCTATCATAAATTGCAGCGACGCATTGCAACCTGAAAAAAAGTTTTCCTATTTTTTCAAAGTAAATGGTGGGTATAACTAATAAATAGGGGTGGATAATATAAATGTATTATGGGGTCGCCCATAAATTACGTCACCCAATTTTTGACCGTTTTCGACCTCCCCCCCCCCTCTCGTCACAAAATCGTAACTTCAGTAGCAAGTTTTGTATGAGTCGTCACAAAACCACTAACCCCCCCCCCCCATAGTGCGTGACGTAATTTATGGACAGCCCCTAAGATAAATATTTTTGTTATTTTACTTCAAAAATTTAACTGTTCTATAAAGCTAAATTATTATTGAAAAGTACGCTTGGTTTTTTCGAAAAATAATTTAATTTTGAAAATTTGAATCAAACTTACGTTTGATTCAAATTTTCAAAAATTCAAAAAAAGTTTGATTCAAATAATCAAAAATTCGAACAAAAACATGCTGTTTTATTACTTCAATAATATCAATCAATCAAATTTATCGACAGGTTCTAAGCCCAATATAATAAATATACAATGGGTAAAATAAAGTGGATTAGAATAAAACAAAGTCTAACGCACTGAAATATAAGCAAAACCCAAGAAAAAAAAAATATATATATATATGTATATATATATATATATATATATATATATAAAGATAAGAAGTTAAAGTGTTATAATTATAACTCAGCTCTCCATTTAAACATCAGCGGAGACTGCAAGAAACTGTCTGGGTTAAGAAAAGCTTTTATGACGAGATTCTCATTATTCTGCAGCAGTAACAATTAGGAGTATTATAAAATAGTGTATCAAAGCAAACTCTATCAAAGGCTTTACTAATGTCAATAAAGGCCACAAGCATATTTGAGCCATGTGATAGGTAAAAATTTAAAATATCTTTCAAAATAAGAGCTGTCATAAAAGTGCTATGGTTTTTCTTAAATCCAAATTGGTTGGGAGTCCCAGTGAAACTTTTATTAATGCACGAGACAAAAATATGTTTCAAAATTTTGGAGAAAATTGTTACCAATGCAGTTGGACGATAATTAGAAGAATCGGAAATGTCACCATTCTTATCTTTAACAACAGGAGAAATAACAGAGTGTGAAGCTTTGTCATGGATTCATGCCAATAGGCATGAATCCATGACAAAGCATGGAGGAAAAACACAATGACAAAATATTAAAGTAATTTTAGCTAGCATAGAGATAATGCTCCAACTGAAGTCCAAAATAGTTACCTTCATTTCCACAGGATATATGATTTATGGTAGATTGGACTTCATCAAGAGTGACAAAATAGGCATCATATTAAAGAATATTACAGTGTTTAACTATAAGTTGTCATTTAAGTTGCATGTTGGCTTGACTGAGTTGAACAGGGTGGAATAGTTATTATACCACATGTGGCATACATTATCAGGACCATTTGTCGCTGTGAATACAAGTCACGGTAGACCAGAAACTGGTATAGCTCTTGTTTGCTAAGCTGTTAGCCAGCTTTTCTGCTTTTATAGTATCTTCTTTTTTTTTTGCAGAAACGAATGGCATATTTATATAAGGCACTTCAATTTTTAACAAGATTGAAAATTGGGAGTCAACTTAATCTCTAAATCCTAATATTGTTATCAACTTAAAGATCTTTTTTATTATTATATGTGTAAACAGAGTATAATTCTTTATTCCTAAATTTATAAGCCATAATTAAAGCTTTATTTTAAAAAGTATATATATATATATATATATATATATATATATATATATATATATATATATATATATATATATAATTATATAATATTATGTATCATTTTCATTTTTCAGTTGTTTTTAAAATAAAAAGCTTCAATACTTATATATTTTATTAATTTTTTCCCTCAATAATTAACTCTAGGTTTTTTACTATTATGAAAATTATAATTTTTTTTAGAATGGATTTCATGAAGATTATGTCACGTATGAAATCAAAGCAAAAAAAGATCATCATTTTTTGGATTTAAAAAAAATTGAGTACGGTTTTTATACTGTGATTGCAATTAAACTGAATTTTTAATACAGTTTTTTAATTTCTTTAAATTTTTACTAATTTTTAGACCAACACATCAAAAGTTTATTTGGCTTCGTTCCATTGAAAATGGTAAAGAAGTTGCTGTTAAGGTAAATTTTTTATATTTACTACATTCAGAGGCATTCACACATCAAAATTTTTATATATTTTACTATAAATGCTCAGAAAAAAATGGCAGCAAACAACAGAAACAACAGCAACAAATTTATATTTACCAGAAATATTGATGTCTTACTTTGCTTGTTTCAGTGTACAAATACATATATTCTATGTTCTGGACTTTTACTCTTATATAACATGACTAAGTCAAGCAATAAAATATAAAAAAACAACAAAAAAACGAAACATTAAAAAGATTTACAACTAGGCAATATTATTAGATAATTATAAAAGTGTTGTTTCTATTTCTTTTGATGTTATGAGTGGTTTTTTAATTTAGTTTTAAAAATACTGCAAAAAAGGGTGTTTTAAAATTTTTTAAAGTAAATTTAGGCTTGAGTTATTGTTGAGTTAGTAAAAGAGAGTTTACTGTAGAGTAATGAAGTTTTGACATTTTAGTGCACCTCTTCGAAAAAAAACTTCAATTAATAGTTAGGCTCGCAACAAATTTTTAAAATCTTTTTACAACTTTTAAAGCAATAACTTAATAATCATGTCAATTTTATTTGCCTATTATATGTTTTATAAAAGGTTTTACATAAAGGCATTTCTTTACATAAAAATTAATTTTAAAAGGAAAAACCCAAACATGACGTTTATAAGTTGAGTTCGAGTTATTCAAAAGCTCTATATATTCATAGCTCATTTAAAGTTAGACATACCATTTAAAGCTTTGACAATGACTCCTTTTTTGGACAAAGTTTATTTGCAAAAGCAAAAACATATATAGCTGAATCATAGTACAAACTATGTATTTGAATTAATTTTATTGATGAAGTAGCTTCAAATATATTTATACACAATGTCACTTTATGATCCATAAGATATATCTAAATCTTTTTTATTAGAAAATTCTCCATTTCATTTTTTTTTGCATCTCTTAGCAGCTTTTTAATGCTTATATCAGAAATATCATCTAGAAAACATTTTTTCTGATCATTGTTATTTCATCAATCATGGTTTAAACCTCATAGTTTTAACAAATTACCTTTTTAAATTTTCTATTTCATAGCTAAAACCTCAGTTTTTTTGATAAAATTTTTATTATTTAAATAAAAATATATATTATTTAAGTAACAACATTTAGAATAAGATTTAAAAATCAATATTAAGTCTCAGGCATTACTTGCCAAAAGGACTGTATTCACCCTATTTAAAGAACCTTTGGCTTAGACAAAATGCTGCAGATCTCTTATGCTTTTGACAATTTAATATAAAAAACGAACCTTTTTTTTTTTTTTTTTTTTTTTTTTAAACATCTTTGCTTCCAACAAGGCTGCAAGCAGCCACTAATTAAAGTTGGAAGTTACTGTAAGAGAAAAGATGAAGATTGTAGAGCAAGATAACGATTGACGGACGATTTAAAAGATTGCAAATTATATGAATCAGGAAAGCAAGATGAAGGAAGCGAATTCCAAAGAGCTGATGTTCGAGGAAAAAAACTAGACGAATAAGCGTTTTTGGAGCACTTAGGAACAGTCACAGAAAAAGGATGACACTTAATTGAATGACGAGTAACACGAGAATGAATTTTAGTGGATGGCACAAGAGACGTTAGCTCTTTCGAGCAGTGCCCATTATAGTATTTGTAGAAAAGAGAAAGAGAAGCAACATTACGACGATGTGATAATGGTTGAAGGTTGGCTGCAAGAGCAGGTCCAACTATGTTTACAATGCGTTTTTGCACCTTGTCTAAAAGAGAAAGGGCATCATTAGAAGATCCGCCCCAGATATGGCAACAGTATTCCATACAAGGCCGGATTTGAGATTTATAGAGGTAGAGAATAGAATCCAGAGTAAGAAAGTGGCGAGCTCGATAAAGAGATGCAACCTTAGCAGATGCTAATTTTGCAACCGATTTGATAGAACCTTGAGGAACCCCTGAAGTTACAGAATAAGAAGAAGAGTGTTGTCCATCGAGGACAACTTTTATGCTACGATTGGAAAGGAAGGATTCAATGATCTTAAAGATGTTGCCGGATACACCATAAGAAGAAAGCTTATGGAGAAGACCAGCATGCCAAACTTTATCAAACGCTTTTGAAATGTCAAGAGCGATGGCCTTAACCTCTCCACCTTCATCTAATGCACGATAAAACCTGTCAGTTATTACTGTTAGCAAATCAGCTGTAGAACGAGAAGATCGAAATCCATATTGATGGTCAGAAAGTAAGTTATTAGATTCAAGATGAGAAATTAAGTGTTTGTTAATTAAAGATTCAAAAACCTTGCTTATGATAGGAAGAAGACTTATGGGACGGTAGTTAGACGAATCAGATCGCTCCCCAGAATTTTTGAAGATAGGGATAACAGATGCGGCTTTCCAGCAGGCTGGAAAACAAGACTCTGATAAGCACTTGTTGAATAGTTTTGAGAGTATAGACGACAGCTCTGGAGAACACTTCTGCAAGACAATAACAGGTATGTTGTCTGGGCCACAAGCTGTAGAAGAGTCTAGACAGGAAATCACTTTAGATACAGATGCTGAAGTGATATGAATGTCAAGCAATGAATCAACCTGTTTGTTGGCAATATCAGGTAGAACGCAATTAGTGGAATCAAGAGATGATATTGATGAAAAGTTTTTAGCAAACAGTTCGGCTTTGTCTTTAGGTGAGGTGACAAAGTCTGAACCATACAAGAGAGGTGGAATTATAGATTTGCCCTTTTTATTGATATTATTAAAGATTCTCCAGAAGTCACGAGAGCCTAATTTTTGAGATGAGATACGAGATTTCATGACCTGAGAATAGCGGGTTTTGGCGTTAGACAAAACCTTTTTACAGTTGTTTCTAGCAGTAATAAACAGACGTCTGTTTTCTGGAGAATTGTTTTGCTGATAAATATGGAAGTAACGGTTTCGATTGGCAATCGCAGCAGCACAGTGTGAGGAAAACCATGGAGGAGAGTGAGGCTTGACCTGGAATCGTCGAGAGGGAATAAAAGATTCCATGCCAGCCTGAATCCACGAAGTTATATAAGAAGCACATTTGTCGACAGGAAGTTGAAAGATTTCTACCCAAGGGCCATCACGAAGAAAATCACGGAAAGAATCCCAGTCAGCTTTACTGTAGTTGTAAGAGGTTCGATAGTAGGGGTATTCAGGTGATGAAGAAGAATGAGATATTAGTTTTAAAGAGATCAAACTGTGATCAGAAGCACCTAAGGGTGAATGTGGAGAAACTGAGCACTGACTAGGATCAGAAACAAGACATAAGTCGAGTAGAGAAGGTAAATGATTAGGGTTGTCAGGAAAGCGAGTTGGAAAGTTGACTATTTGAGTTAGGGATTGAGAAAGGCAAAAGTTGTGGGCTTTAATGCCTGCAGAGTCACTGACACTAGAGCCAAGCCATTCAGAGTGGTGAGCATTAAAGTCACCGACAACAACTATATTAGCTGATGGATAAAGAGAGAGGGCTTGGTCAATATGATCAGAAATAACATCAAAAAGAGTACAGTCTTGAGATGAAGGAGATCGATATAGAACAAAGAGAAAGGCAATAGAGTGAAGTGGTGCTAAACGAAAGCACATGAAAGAATAGTCTGTGGATTCAAACCTAGTTTCACGACAAACAGGTGAATTCTTACGAATGTAAATGCCCAGGCCAAGCATGTGACTATTGGAGTCTTTACGAATCAGAGGAAGATAACCATCAACACTAAGATCACAAGATGAGACAGCCGAACTCAAATTAGTCTCACAAAGAGCAAGTAGGTCTGGTGAACTTTGCAAGAGATAAGACTCAACAGAAGAAAAGTTACTTCGAAGACCACGAATATTAGTGAATGATAGGTTTAGAGAACTTGGTGATGATGATGGTTTTTTGTGTTTTATAGTTTTTGGTACTTTATTCATTTTTAAATTAGATTGAAGAACTTGACTCAAAGCATAGATAGTACTCAGAACACTGTTTAATAGCCCAAACAATTGCCTCATTACTACTAATAAACCCTAAGCCGTAACAAAGGGCTCCAAATGTAGTCTCCGCAATGCACACCAAAAGTACAAACAGGGACACCATCCATGCGCAACATGGCACTGTTAATACTTTGATATTTTTCAGCTGTTGATGGAATCAGCCTCTCTGAGAGCTACCACAGAGTTCGGGAAACCTGACTACCAGCCGGCCTCAGAACCATAAAACTGAGTTTTAGAGCTGTACCCTCATAAGGAGATAATAGAGTGAGTTGCCTAGTCATAAAAACAGTGACACAAGCAAACCCATGCATTGAGTCAAGAAAATCCAGCATTCAACATCCTAAACTGGAAACAATGTATTAAAAATACATCTGCGCCAGCCTAATAGATGAAGAAGGGGTGCGAGGCTGGTCAACAGATAGAATCTGTTTACCCCTTAATCTTGGTGTGGACAACAAGTTATGTTTGTGAGAGAAGATGACAGCTTGGCTTTTTGTAGGTAAATATATTAAAGAATTAGTTCTTAAAGTTACAAACTGAATTGGCAGTAGCACATTCTTAGTATATAAATATTCCTATATTTATACTTCTTAAATGTTACTATCTTATATCTTATACTGCTGGTTTAAGAGAGCAGTCTTACTTCATACTGAAATAATCTGCTGCCGGGGCTTCAATACATACATTGGCTGACAAATAGCCTTACTGGTAGCAGAGTGCTTCTACATCGACTGAGGGTTTATCATGGGGCAGCAATCTTTTCTTTCATTAATTTTCATTTTTTTCATATTTTTCTGAAAATTTATATTTAATTAATGCAAAAAAATATGGTAACCTTTTGTTACATAAATATGCTAGACTATATATATATATATATATATATATATATATATATATATATATATATATATATATATATAATATATATATAATATATATATATATATATATATATATATATATATATATACATTATATATTATATATTATATATATATATATATATATATATATATATATATATAGTATATATATATATATATATATATATATATATATATATATATATATATATATATATATATATATATATATATGTATATATATATATACATTATATATTATATATTATATATATATATATATATATATATATATATATATATGATATATATATATATATATATATATATATATATATATATATATATATATATATATATATATATATATATATATATATATATATATATATATATATTAGTAAAAACACTTATCTAACTTTTATCTTCTACAGCATGTTTCGCCATCAGTAGGCTCATCAGGAAGGAATATCCCAGCTAACACACCAGCGTTGGGCCAACGTTGGCCCAATGCTTCTTGTAACGTTGGCCCAACGTTGGCATCCAGCGTTGGGCCGATTCCTTGATGGCCGCCGGGCATACATTGGCCCGATTACATTGGCCCAATGCAGTTTAGCCAGCATTTATCCGACGATATATTTTATTAGGTTCAGTGAATTATAAACGCTACCTGTAACTAGCACGCAGTTAGTTAGGTCATTGTTAACATAAAATTTCTTAAATTTGTTTGTTTTTAATGTATTAAAAAGATTGCAATTGCAATCGACGTATGATTAAAGCTATTTAAATTGTTTTAATCAAATGCAAGCTGAAATGTGTTTGTTATTTCATTCAAGCTAAATTTATTTTCAAGGTGAAAAACAAAACATATTCAATAAAATGAAATGTATATCAGATAATATTAAAACTGTTATACAATAATCTAGACATTATCTTCGCCATTTGCATCACTGCCTTTGTCCCAAAGTTCCGAGTGGCATGCATAATCAATCCTCGCACCATCTGACTTTTTTCGGTCGTACAATTTACGAACCCACGACTTCATTTGATCGTTTACTTCCGCTTTTGAAACATCTTTTGCACCTTGTCGTAAAAAAAAATACATTTAAATATTATTAAATAACTTTGTGTTAAAACATTTCAAAAACTTTAGTAGCCTAAAAAATTGATTAACTACAGTTTAAAAGAAATTTGTTGGGCAATCATTAATAAGACAACAAATGAAACCAATTACATTCTATTTACATTTAAACCAAATTTTATCTATTTTTCGTAAAGCCAACTTGGGTTTCCTAAAAGTTAAAACCTTAAATAGGGTTACATTCAGTTATAACTTAAGTATAAGTTAAAACTTACATGTGTATAAGTAAATTGTTTTATGTTATAACTGAATGGCCCTATACAACATAACTATTATCATGTTTAATATTTATTGATCACTAACCATAAACAATAGATTCATGTTTTTCATCCCTTGCTTTGTCCTCCTCGACCTTCACTGTTTACTTTGTTGATCCACTTCTGTAGCCATCAATTAACAGAAAATGTTGCTCAC
>NC_088921.1:27412500-27535000 GCF_038396675.1 Hydra vulgaris | reverse complement strand
AAAAGCATATGAAGCTGTTGCAGTATTATTTATGGCTTGTGCTGTTTAAAGAAATGAAAAAATTTGGAAAAAGGCCATTCATCATTGAATAGAGTTGTAAAACCTCATAACAGTAATAAAACAGTATTCAGGTCTTGTCAGAGAACTGCAAATAGTGTAAAGTTGTGGAATAAAAATTAAATTTAACGAATGGGACACAAATCATAAATCACTTGCTTCCGTGGAGTACTTCTGAAAGTATGCACATATGCTAAGCATACATTGTATGCCTACAAATAATTTATTTATGGATGAGCCTAAATATTTGTATTGTTGAAGTATACAAAAAAAGTGTTTGTTAGTTTATAGTATCAACTAAAGGTTGTTATTGAGATCCATTATTGAGATCCATTATTAAGTTACAGTCATTTATATTTATCATTGAGTTCAATAAAATTTCAAAAAAACTGCACTTGTCCAACACTTTCAGTGCTAATATATAGAATCGTACATTAGGCTTACAACTAGCAACATCTTTAAATGACAAAGAGTCACCTCTGCTGAGAAACTCATACACTAATCAATGAAATGATATAGATCTTCTAAACATTATAACAGCTTGCTTGAAAATGTTTTAATACTAACAGATCTGTTACATATTTACTAGTATTATTTATAGAAGTCCTTGAAATGTTACAAACAAAAATTAGAATTTGATTTGTGTCCTCTTCCTACTTCTCTTAAAGCTAATCAAAACTTTCAGTCAATTTTGACTACTATGAAAACTTTTATTTGCATTTGTTTTTGATGCAAAGAATGGTTAATTAAAAACACTTCTTTTAAGCAAGCATTTAAATTTAAAGTTTAGCTTATGAACAGGGCTCATGTGATAAGTTAATTTGTCAACAAAAAGTCTGTTATATGAAAAAAATTTTTGACATGACAACAAAAAGATACACATAATTTCAACAACTTAAAATTTATAATAAAATTATAATCATTTGGATACTCTGCAACTTGCTTAAGTCTTTAGCATGAGTGTTGATTGCCTCTAAAACGACACATTCTTCTAAGTTTGTGGTTTTGCTTATTGCCAATTATTATTGTTATTAATTATTATAAAAACTTTTAATATACTAAAGCTATTTAATAATTTATATACATATTATTTATATACATAGCATTTTAAAATATTAATACAATTTAACAAGTTATTTAACATGCTTAAACAACCAAAATGTGTTAACTATGTTTAAGGTATGTATGTTAGCAAATTGAAAAAAATATCAAAAAAGAAAAGAAGGAATCTTATGTGTTATAATACTTAAAAGAAAATGTTAAAAATGTTAAACAAAAATACCTTAGTATATTTTTGAACGTTTTAGAGAACTTTAAAGACAGTTTACTTATTTGCATATTACTTATAAATTATTAGTAATGTTTGAATAAGTAAACTATATATAAAGTACTCCGAAGCATTCAAAATTCTTGTTTTCAAAGCTGTATTATAATATAATACTCCTTTGAAAACAACTTATTTAACAGAGTTTTATTTTAAGCAAAATAAATTATTTATATTGTGAGATAACTAAATTCTACATAAATTTATTCAAAAATAATCTTTAAAAATCTATCTACTTTAAGGTATGTTATCTAAATAATTGTAATTGAACACGTTATGCTCGCTTTGTTTACTTTATTTGCCATACAGTATGGCAGCCTCAAATTTTAATGTCACGTTGTAGAAAACCATCTATTGATGTTTTGAAAGTATTTTAAAATATCGTGTTGTCATTAAATTTAATTTTAAACTGTGTTAAAAGTTGTTTAGACTTATTCATTAGCAAAATTTATTAATAGAATCAACATTTGTTATATGAAAAAAGATTTCCTAATAATTTATTTCTTAAAACAATCTTATACTTAACATAATATTTTGTTGGTTTTTCACAATTTTTTATTTTTTTATTATTTTGTTGTATTATTATGTTGTATTTTTAATAAATTTATAAACAATTTATAAATAGATTTAATTTTAAATATTTCATTTACAAGTAAAATTTATGTTATCGTAATTTATGTTCATAAATGTTTTACGTCTTTAAACAATCATTATATTTAATTTTTTTATTTTATTTGAAGCCTTCGCAGAAACTAAAATTTTTTAGAAAAGAGCAGTAATTAAATGTTTTTCATAATTTAACAATTTTTTTATTGCATTTAAATCGCTAAAACATCAAAACAGCTGTGGCCAAATTGTAAAGGAAAAAAAAAATAAATTGCAGTCAGTTACAGTGTGCAATCACAAATCATTCCTGTCCAAGTCTGGTAACAAATAAAATTTTAACAAATCAAAATTTTCTGGTAACAAATAAAGTTTTAATAAACTTAAATATATTTTTTTAAATCAGAACTAAATTGAATACTTTTTAAATCAAAATAAAATTATATCTTTTTTTATAAGAATAAAATTGTATATTTTTATTAAATTAGTTTCAAAAGAAGTCATATATATATATTTTTTAAATAGTAAATTATATTATTATGAAATTAAGCTAATTTCATAATTATATAATTTATTTCTGATAAAAAGTATATGACTTCTTTATAATATTAAAATCTTGAAATCTAAAAAATATTAAAGCAATAAAATCAATCAATACAATAAAAAAAAAATAGATAAAGATAAAATATCATGATATAAAATAAAGAGACAATAAAATGTAACTTTTTTTTTTAATATGAATTTACTTTTTATTATTAAATATAAATTTAAATAATTTTTTGTTATTGTTATCAAATGTTGTATAAATAATCGTGTGCTTGCAACTTAATAAATAACAGTTTTTTAATACATATATTTCTTTAATGTTTTTAATTTTTTTTTTAGGTTTCGTTCAATAATTTTATATACAAAAAAAAAATTGTTGTTAACTATGAAAAATTTAGTTGTCTCTAAACTAAACATTTTGATAAAATAATTAGCTCAATTAAGTTTTCGTCAATTTATAAGAATAAAATTGTTTTATTTTTTTTGTTTTTATTTTCTTTTGTGTTTTTTTCATTAATAAATAGCGTTTATATCTAACATGGTTGTCATTTAAACTTTTGTAACAAATTTTTTTACATATTCGCCATGCAAAAGTAAAAATATATATATGTTTTTACATATATATGCATATATATATGTATATATATATATATATATTTATATATATATATATATATATATATATGTATATATATATATATATATATATATATATATATACATATATATATGTATATATATATATATATATATATATGTATATATACAAGGTGGTCAGCGGTCCTTGAAAACATGGAAATATCCTGGAATATAATAGGTCCTCGAAAAGTCCTCAAAAAACACCTCTTTTAGCAATAAATCCTGGAAATCCTTGAATTTTTTTCTGAAATAGTTCAATATTTTGTTATATATATATATAGTAATAATAATAATTCATTTATTTCAGACAACAAGTACAATACAAGGTCCATAGTAAAACAAAACAAAAGTCAATTAACAATTCTGTTTAATCCATACGCAGTTAAATTATTACTGGCGCAGGCGACAAGCTGATTTTTAAAACTATGTCTGCAGTTAAGCAGTAAAGTATTGAGAGTAGGCAGGCCCAGCTCCATAAATATATTTTTAGCACTTGAGTACTTGTCATAGCCAAAAAATGTTTTAGCACATTTCTTATAACAAGATTGTAGATTTGAAAAAGTATTTACACTATAGTTAAGCCACAGAGCAGCATTGTACAAACAGAGGCAGTACGCCTTAAATAACTGTTTTTTTGAACCCTTATTGAGCATCTCTTAAATCGTCTGTTGAGAATATTCACAACCGGCTAAGGTAAATAGAGGAAAATTGTTATATATATATAATATATATATATATACATATATATATATATATATATATATATATATATATATATATATATATATATATATATATATATATATATATATATATGTGTATATATATATATTATATATATTTATATATATATATATATATATATATATATATATATATATATATATATATATATATATATATATATATATATATACATGCGTATAAAAGTTCTATTGAAAAACAAAAAGAAGAATTTGAGAAAATCAAATTTTTATTTAGATTGATTTTTCTTGTATCTTGTCTTATTAATTATTCTAATTTATTACTTTTATACATTATATATTTATTATTGTTAAATAAATATATATAGTTATATTACTTTTATCTTTAATTTAGTTATTAATATATTACTTTTCCTTTTGTTTTTTTTTATGTTATTTTTGATTTTGTTTATAATATATATTTATAATATTAGATAAAATTTCAATTTAATTTTATATTTTATTTTTTGTTAGTTATATATTCTTATTTTTTGTTTGTAATATTACTTATTATTCTATTGTTTTATTATTATAACTACTATTTTATATTAGTTTGTTCATTATTACTGCTTAATTTTTGGCAAATATTAGTATTATTACTATTATAATTGTTGCTATTATAATTACTCTCTAAAATATTGTATCGTTGTTATTTTTCATTGTTATTTTAATTATTTTCTTTTCTTCTCCTTTAAAACTTAACAACTTCAAGCTTTCTTCTGAATTTTGCAAATTTTTTTTTTTTATGTTTCTTATTAGTTTTACTATGACCTCTAATTTTCGAGGAGTATGCACTGCATGTAAAAATAAAGTTAGTATAAGTTGCCAAGCAACTCAATGTTATGTATGTTTGTTTTGGATTCATTCAAAACGTAACAGGCTTTATGATCATGGGTAAAATTTAACACATTCAAAACACTCAACATGGTTGTGTGTAATTTCTACTAAAGGTGTCTTTCCATTGACTGATGTATCTTATAATGAATTTAAACTACTCTTCTCTTCAAATAAAATTATTACAACTGATGACTTGCCTTTTTCAACTAAACTCTTTCCAGCATCAGATTTGAATAAAATCTATACTCAATTTAATAAATTTATTAGGTCTCATGCTTCAGTTTCTGATGAGAAAAACTGTTCATCTGTTGATGTAGAATGTCAATATGACATTAAAAAATTTTGTTCTCATAACTATGACATCATAAACTCCATGTCTTTTTTCTATTTAAACATATCCTCTTTACAAAAGCACTTTTAAGATCTGAACATATTATTATCGTTAATTAGTTTAAAATTAGCATTATTGGAATTACAGAAACAAGGTTAAAAAAAGAATCTCCTTCCACACATCCAATTACTATTCAAAGTTATAATTTTAAGCACACACCAACCGAATCTTCTTGTGGTGGAACTTTGTTATAATTATCAAAAAAACTGATTAATAAAAGAAGAGCTGATTTGATCATATACTCACCAAGCTATTTAGAATCTACTTTTGTTGAAATAATTTTTCCCGACAAATCAAATGTTATTATTGATTACATATATAGACACCCTAGCATGGATGTAAACAACTTCTATAATAAAATATCTTTCCTTTTCCAAAAAATATCTAGGGAAAATAAATCTGTCATTCTACTTGGCAATTTTAACATAGATTTGATACAGTCAAACTCTTTGCAACTTCTGAGTTTTTAAAGTTACTTCTTATAATATTCGCCCATTTATTATGCTACCAACGAGAGTTACTGATCATTCTGCTACAGTCATTGCCAATATCTTTTCAAATGTAACCACTAATAAAATTATTTCAGGAAATCTAACAACTTCTTTTTCTGATCACCTACCTCAATTTCTTATTTGTCCTAATTTGAACAAACTATTTATATCACGCAATCATAATTTGTACTGCAGGAATTTTAAAAATTATAACCAAGAATCGTTTAAATTTGAATTATTAAAAGTTGATTGGAATGACATTACCAATAAAAATTATGTCAACTCTAGTTTTGAAGCATTCATTTCTCAAACAACATTGTTGTTAGATTGTTTATGTGCCACTCAGAAAAGTTAGTATTACGAGCTACTAGTGTCAATTTAAGCAATGGATTACTAAAAGAATAATAAAATCAATTCAAATTCGAAATCTTATTCAAGGTAAAAATGTTAAGGATAAAATATCCAACAAATATAATTAAACTAAAAACTCCTGACATTTTGAAATTATCATGTGTCATTCTAGTATATAAAATTGATTCAAAACTCTCATGTACTAACTATATACCAGTTTCAATTCTATCTAACATTAGCAAGCTCATTAAAAACTAATATATTCTAGATTATACTTATTTTTGAGTTCTTTTAACTGTTTAAATGACTTTCAGTTTGAATTTTGATCAAAACACTCTACTTGCCACGCTTTAATAAGTATAACCAAAAAAATATAAGAGGCACTGAATACTGTTCATTTCGTTGGTGGTATTTTTTATCAACTTACAAAAAGCGTTTGATACTGTTAATCACACTATTTTAATTTCTAAACTTAACCATTACGGAATCCGAGGAGTTGCTTGTAATTGGTTTCAATCTTATTTTTCAAATCAGAAGCAGTTTAATACCATTAATGATTACAAATCAAATTCATAATTTGTAGTGTTCCTCAGGTTTCAATTGGCCCTTTATTGTTTTTGATTTATATTAATGATCTAAATAACTCTGTCTACTTTTCATCAGTCCATTTGTTTGTTGATGATACTAATATCTTGCATAATAATAAGTCTCATCATTCCTTGTGTAAGAATAAAAACTTAGATCTCAAAGGTTTATTTCATTGGCTAAATGCAAACTTAATTTCTCTGAACTCCGTAATTAACTTAATCATGCTGATGGCATGCTTTCAATAATTCGCCATTATTTTGATAAAAATACCCTTCAGAATCTGTATTTTGTAATATTTCAGTTTCATCTCAATTACTGTTGTCAGGTTTGGTGACAAATTGGCAACTGTAATATTAATAAACTATACTCAGCTAAGGGCCAATCAATACGAATAATAAATTTTCAACTCCATGATACAGAAACTTCAAACTTCTTCAAAAAACTCAAACTCCTTTTATATTATATTTATATATATATTTTATATATATATATATATATATATATATATATATATGTTTATATTTATATATTTATATATATATATATATATATATATATATATATATATAAATATATAAATATAAACATATATATATATATATAAACATATATATATATATATATATATATATATATATATATATATATATATATATATATATATATATATATATATATATATATAAATATATAAATATAAACATATATATATATATATATATATATATATATATAAAAACATATATATATATATATATATATATATATATATATATATATATATATATATATATATAAATATATAAATATATAAATATAAACATATATACATATATATATATAAACATATATATATATATATATATATATATATATATATATATATATATATATATATATATATAAACATATATATATATATATATATATATATATATATATATATATATATATATATGTATGTATTTATGTATGTATATATTACTTGTTTATTTATATACAGCATTATCCTGAAAACTGCTATTACGAAGGAAAAGTTCGTGGAATAGAGGACTCATATGCTTTTATCAGCACATGCAGTGGTGGATTAACGTATAAACTTTTAAATGATTGTTTTGTAGATTTTCCTACTTAATTAAACATAAAATAAAAAATTAAATAACTATTTTAGTGGAACAATTGATGACGGTAAAACAAGATATGACATAATACCACAGGTATGCATGCTTGTTATAATTGATAATACACAAGTTAACTTCTTTACTTGCATATACACAATATAAATTGAGCCAAGTAAAATAATCACCTTCATTTTATTTTTATGAAGGAAAATGGAATTAAGCATAATTACCATAATGTTGAAAATCTAATGAGAAAGAAGTATAAAGAAATGAAAAAGTCTGGCATTTACGGTAATTTAAAGAGAGCAGTTTTTTTTTTTCTTTGCATTTTTTGTTTATCTAAGTATTATATATAAAATAGAATAATAAGATACAAATAAGAATATGAAAAAAAATAAAAACTAAAGAATACAAAAATTGAAAGATGGCCATTTGGTCTAACAAGTTTTAAAACAAACTTTTTTAACATTAAGCTTTCTAATGTGTTTATGGTGTTTAGGGTGCTTGTATATATCTAATGATTGAGTTTTTCTTTGTAAGTTATAAGATATTGATTCCAGTGAATACATAGTTTTTTAATATATTTTCTCTTATTGTCTTAATACTTTTTTTTTTAGTTTTATTATCTTATATATTAGACATTTTAATATATAGTTGTTCTACTTTGTTGTAAAACATTTTTGATATTATGATCTTGCGTCTTTGTGTATCGTAAAATCATAAAAATAAGTCTTTGTGTATCATACAGTCAGGTTGGTTATGATGACGCCAAAATAGGTTAGTTAAGAGTTTACACACATACACACACATATACCAACACATACACACACATATAACAACACATACAAAGTTTCAAATACACTTTTGTGTACATGTATACAAAAACACATATACATACATGTACAAGCACTGGAGTGTACACTTGGACTTTTGGTTTGTGGCCAGAAAGGCAAGTGAAAGTAATTTTTTTAGAGTTGGTTATTTTTAGTCACCTCCCAACTTTTCGAGTTGCCTGTTGCTACCTTTTGTGAAAATTTTTATGTTCAGCAAAAATTTTTCACATTCTAGTTAATTTGTATAACAGAGCTAAGTGTAGACTAGAAATAATTTGCGTAACTAAAAGCAATATTGTAAACTATTGATAGTATTCACTTTTATACTTTTAGAGAAAGCACATGATGATAAAAACTCTATTAGGTTTTTCGCTTGAATTAAGTACTTGTTTTATAAAAAAGTTCAAGTATTTTTTTTTATTAGAAAAAAGTGTTGACAGATACAAAAAAATTTATGTATACTTTAAAACCCTTTGTTTTTAATGTGTTGCAATTAATAAGATCTTATTTGTTCCAGGAGCCTGAAAACTATTGATATTTCAAAAGTTTTTTAAAGTATAGCATTGTAACTAAATGAAAATTGGTATTTAAAAAATATTATATTCCTTCTGAATCATTTCTAAAAACAATCTTATCTTTTTTTTTATCACAACTTATTTATTTACTTCAACTTTTACGTATAAAAAGTAGTATCATTAAAAAAGATTACAATCAATTTATTGACAATATAAGATAATAAGGTATTTGCAAATGTTATATATGTTCATAAATGTGTACCGCCAAAAGAGCTATACATGAGAAACTTCAAATATATTTATGAAAATAATTCTTTTTATATGAAAAAAACATTGTTATTTGCTTTTGCATGATAAAGTCTAGGATAATCTATGATGAAGTGTCCTAATTTTTTTGTAATGAATTAGTTAGCAGGCGATAAGAAAAAAACTCTAATAAAAATGTGAGACTATTTTTCATTCATTTGAAACTAAACTTTAAATAACGTTTATTGTTTTACATTCCTTTAAATTTTATTCAAATTTTCAAAACCATATTTAATTAATAGTTTTTAAAAACTAAATTTTGTATAATATAAAAAATTTAGAATAGTTTAATTTTTTTTAAATTACTCAGTTGCGGTAAAATTTTTTTTAAAGGCTAATATTTTCTGAATAAAAGTTACGTATACGCTATTAAAAAGATAATTAAAAAAAAAAAATTTCGCTTTTAATGTTTATGTTTTACAACTTACATTTAACTGAAGCTTTTGACAAGGCCGCATAACACTTCTTAACAAGGCCATTCAAAATTTTTTTTTTTGGCAAATATGGTTCTATTACTTTATCTTTAAATTCTTTTATAAAATTTGTAAAAAAATTCAAATAAAATAATAATTTAGTTTCAACGATAAAACTTTTCAGTTTTTATCAAGGAAGTTATCTATTAAATACATTTAAATAGTTAAAAAAAAAACAACCTATGACTGCCGATAAAATCAAGAGTGTGACTTTATTACATTAGAGGTTTTTAGTTACCCTTTACAAAATTCATTAGTCTGGTAATATCGGGTGACCACAAGTGTATAACTTTGACATACATACATATATTTATGTACATATATACATGCATATAGAAACAACATACACATTAATATACGCGCACAAAATTTCTTTCTTATTTTTTTTATTATTTATTTTTTGATATGATTTATTGATTTTTTTTTTAACTAATTTTATTTTTTGTTTCACAATTTGAATATAAATTTATAAACAATTATTTTAAAATTGCAAGTATTAAAATGTTAAAAATTATTAGCTTCTAAATATCTTAAATTTTAATTTCAAATAAGAGAGGCATGGCATGAGCAAATCTAAAATCAAAATTAATGAGATGAGCTACATGCTTCTGCTGACGATAAAGTGGTAACAATTTAGATTTATTCATATTACCCCTGGAAATGTTTGCATAATTTATATGGCAATGGATAAAAGAGAAAACATAAATGTGTTAAACTGTGTTAGTTTAAAGTATTTTTTGCCTTATACATTATTTCTATACTTTCAGCAACTTTGTTGCACAAAAAATAAAGCCAGCTAAGATTTTCATCAACATAGACACCTTAAAGCTTGTTATATATTTTCTTTTTATATGCATTTTGCCTATCACAAGAAAGGGCATTTCATTAAGCAGTAATTTCTCCATTTTGTTTTATCAATATTAAGGGACAATTTAAAAATTTTAAACCAGTCATGAACTTTAGTTAACATAATGTTAATATTTTGAAACAATACTGTTATATTATTGAAACATAACAGTCATTAAATTAAATGCTTTAGGGATATCATTAATGTAAATAAGTAAGAGAAGGGGCCAAAAAAATTCCTGATGGACTTCTACAAGTTAAATCTAATAAAATAAAAGATACAGTTGAATTACTATCAAGGAGTTGTTTACGGTTGTTTAAATAACTTTTAAGTAGCATTAAATTGTTTCCTTTGATTCTATAGTACTTTATTTTTTCAAATAGAATTCTGTAATCAAATTTATCAAGGGCTAATGATAAATCAATGAAAAATGCTAACGTATATTATTGATGCTATTAGGTTATTATTGAGCTAACAATACAAATAATTCAAATAAATTTTATTAATTATTTAATTATAAGAATTATTTTTTATAAATTGAAAAAAAATCATCATTGTTATTGATGTAATAATCATCAGGATCCGCATCATGATTAGCATCATGATCATATTCATGATCATTATTATTTTTTTTCATCATTATTATTATAATCATTATTATTATAATCATTATTATTATTTATATCATTGTTGATGATGATCATGATGATGATCATGATGGTAATCATGATGATGATTATGATGGTAATTATGATGATGATCATGATGATGATCATGATGATGATCATGATGATGATCATGATGATGATCATGATGGTAATCATGATTATGATCATGATGGTAATCATGATTATGATCATGATGATGATCATGATGATGATCATGATGGTAATCATGATGATGATCATGATGATGATCATGATGATGATCACGATGATGATCACGATGATGATCATGATGATGATCACGATGATGATCACGATGATCATGATGATGATCATGATGATGATCATGATGATGATCATGATGATGATCATGATGATGATCATGATGGTGATCATGATGATGATCATGATGATGATCATGATGATGATCATGATGATGATCATGATGATGATCATGATGATGATCATGATGATGATCATGATGATGATCATGATGATGATCATGATGATGATCATGATGATAATCATCATTATCATTGTTTTAGATTTTTGAAACAATTCATAAAAAGACTTTTAGTAATAATTTTTATTAAATTCTAATTACATATTAACTAAATATATCTTTATTTTATATAAATATATATATACCTTTACCTAAACTTTAAATTCATACTTAAATTCCATATAGGAACCTTATATATATATATATATATATATATATATATATATATATATATATATATATATATATATATATATATATATATATATATATATATATATATATATATATATATATATATATATATATATATATATATATATATGTATATGTATATATATATATATATATATATATGTATATATATATATATATATTTAAATATATATATATATATATATATGTATATATATATATAAGTATATATATATATATATATATATATATGTATATATATATATATATATATATATATATATATATATATATATATATATATATATATATGTATATATATATATATATATTTAAATATATATATATTTAAATATATATATATATATATATATATATATATATATATATATATATATATATATATATGTATATATATATATAAGTATATATATATATTTTTATTTTCAGCTTTTAGAAATTTTGGTATACATTTTTGTTTAAATAAAAAGAATCATTAAGAATTGAATAAAATGAATTTGTTAAGGCCATGAATGTCTTAGCATTGATATGGAGTAAAATAGTCATTGACAAAGATGTATTTGGCCTCAGATTTTTGAGCACACTTAGTTTGGAATAAATGCATTGTCATCAATAGGTTCAATACTAGCAGATTGTCGTTTTTACCACCTGTCTGTGATTTTTTTTTCTTTAAGGTTTTCACTCAGATGTTACTAATTGAATAAATCTTAAAAACCATACCTATTTGATCTGCATTGTTTATCAGTCTCTTGTGGATTTAAGAAAAAGACAATGTCAAATTTGTCGCCAGATTTTTGAAAATCTTGTAGCCAAGACTAATCATTTTTGCATTTGTCGCAGACAACAAACTAATACCACAGTAATTATAGAAACAGTTAAAAAAGAAGTAGTCAAATTTGCAGTTATTAGCGAAAGTTCAGAAAAACATGTCTGTTTATCAGGTTGTGTGAACCAGAAACAACTTTGTAAATTGTTTAGATCTTTTTTTAGATTACCTTCATAATAGCACGGTAATTCTCAATGGATACCTGATTTTGATTAACCAGTTAATCAAAATCAGGTATCCATTCAGGTAAATGAATGTATCCATCAATCAGGTATCCATCAGGTAAATGAATGTGTTAAATAAATGAAATAAATTTTCTAACAGCCATAACTTACGAGTAAATATTAACAATTTAAGTTTAGGCTTCCTAAGATAAATTTACTTAAATTTTGTCTATGTTGGTCTAAGGAAATGTGACAAGTTTTACTGGGTGGGTGATATAAAAATGTCAGTTTTTGGCGTGTTTATACAATATTCCCCTTAGTAAATTTGCTATTATAACCTTATAAATATATACAGTATCGGACAAAACGAGTGCAACCAAATAATGCTTATTTAGTTTCTTTATATAAAAGTGCTGCATTTTTTCAATTTAGAGAAATAACTATGTAACTGTTTAGAGACAAAGTTCTTCAGGTTTTATTCATCACAAAGTTCATTATTTGTACACGAAAATTAATAAATTAATCAAAAGTATTAAAAATAGTTGATTTCCTTCTGGACAAAACAAGTGCAACTCGACAAAATATTGACCAAGCTGTATTTTGCTATCAATATTTCGTGGCGAATCCTTTGTTGTTGATCACAGCCTTGCATCTTCGAGGCATAGATTCGATCAGGCGATCAATGAAACTTTGTGGAATTGCTGCCCAGGCCTTTTGGATTTGTTCAAACAGTTGATCCTTATTACGAACACCTTCAAGATTAATTCTGCGGCTGACGATCTCCCACAGGTTCTCGATAGGCTTTTGCAGTGTGTTTCGGATCGTTGTCTTGCTGAAAAACCCATTTTATTGGCATATTCCATTCAGCATGAGGTAACATAACATCTTTCAGGATATTTTTATACATGAAACAGTCCATTATTCCATCGTTTCGATGTATTGGACCTTGACCGTTAGCAGAAAAACACCCCCAGACCATTACATTGCCTCCACCATGCTTCACGGTCTTATAACAGTAACGTAAATTGAGGCGTTTTCCAGCCAGTCGACGTACATGGCAAATGCCATCGCTCCCAATGATGTTGAACTTCGATTTATCACTGAACAGGACAGTTTGCCATTTCTGCACATTCCAGTCAATATGAGATGTAGCAAACAGGAGTCTTTTCTTCTGGTTTTTTAGTGAAATCAGCAGTTTCTTTGCAGGGCGTCGAGAAAACAATCCGGCTTCAACAGCACGTTGTCTGATTGTTCGGTCCGATACAGGCAGCTCTAATTGCTTTTGTATCTCGACTGATAATATCCAGGGATCCTTCTTGATGGATCTGACGACCCTAGAATCTTCTCTAGAAGTGGTGGAATGCGGTCTTCCACCTTTGTTACTTCCCCGTAGAACAATATTTGGAACATAGTCTTTATACAGTCCATCTGTTCACGCGATATTTATCACAAATACTTTTTTGTGACATTTCACTTACATAATCGTCAATAATTTTCATTCTTAGTTCCAATCCAAGACTGTCGGGAGCCATTTTTGCACTTGAAGTCATAAAAATAATAAAAATAAATAATCACGCTTCTCAAGGCTTACCGTGTTACATTTACCTTGTGATGATACAATAATGCTCTGTGGAACAAAATGTCTTGGTTGGATGTGGACTGTATTGATGTAATGAAACACTTGTTGTATTTCACTTCTTGTATTAAAGTTCTTCGATAAAACACTTTGATAAAACTCACTTCGATAAACTGTCTTGATATTACTGACTGATTGATTTCCATATACTGACTGAATTACATGTCGACTTACATGTCTCTTATATAGTAAAATGAACCTGTGTGAACCTGTTCTGGAAGATTCTAGATGCTTCTTTTCGATGCTTCTGGATGCGTCTGGATGCGTCTGAATATTTATGGATATTTCTGGATGCTACTGGATGCTTCCAGATGCTTCTTCTGGAAACTTCTGGAAGCTTCTGCATGCTTCTGGAAACTTCTGGATACTTCCGTTAATTATTAAAAAACTTCCGTGACGTTGACACCGACCAGACTTAAGAAAATGAAACAAACCAAAAAAGTTGCACTTGTTTTGTCCACTGCAAAATGGCACTTGTCAACAAAATTCTGCCTGTGTGCTGTCACCTGTCAACTGATTGCTCATGTCATGGCATGCTATGACTCCAGACTCTTGAACTGTTTGCTGTGGTAGTATAGTTCGTTTCGTTTGACATGTAAAATTAGGAACACTTTTTAGCATTGTTCAATATTGGTTGCAAATGTTTTGTCCAATACTGTATATTTATATATTTATTTCATTAATTTTATTCTTGTTTCTATGTATATATATATATATATATATATATATATATATATATATATATATATATATATATATTTCATTAATTTTATTCTTGTTTGTATGTATGTATGTATGTATGTATGTATAATTATATATATATATATATATATATATATATATATATATATATATTTCATTAATTTTATTCTTGTTTGTATGTATGTATGTATGTATGTATAATTATATATATATATATATATATATATATATATATATATATATATATATATATATATATATATATATATATATATATATATATATATATATGATAATAATAAAGTTATAATATAATATATATTCTAATAATTTATAGGTAATAATGAAGTTAGGCATGAGAAGTTGAGGAACAGAAGAACTGTTTTATTATCAGATGTAAGTTTTTTTAAATTTGTCTGTACTTAATTGGATAGTCTTAAAAAAGCAACTACTTATAACACATTGTCTTTGATATATAAATATATATATATATATATATATATATATATATATATATATATATATATGTAGTAAAAAACTAAATAGTTATAACACTCGATTTATTTAAAACATTACTCAGAGTTTCACGCAAATAGCGATCATCTTTGCTGATGGTATATAAATTAAAAAGGCCTACCAGTTCACACAACTCGGCTCCATCAAAGCTTCCCATTGTCTCGTCAAAATCAGAATCTCCCGATTTTTTAACCCACATATTATTTCTTGTAAAAAGTAAGGATTTTCTAGAATGGTAAATAATATCAGTTGTTTTATCTGAAATTTGAGTAAAATTTTTGGCGTGAGTCAAAGAATTGTGGAGAAGCTGTTTAGAAATGGAAGGGTAAAAATCAACAATATCATATTGAACAAAAACACAGTTTTTTTTTGATTTGTACTGTGCCATTGATGGACAAGCGTGGCATTTCTAACTTTCTTGTTAATGTCGTCTAGTAAAGTTTTGCTAACTTTTTCTAGTTCAGGCTTAGCAGGGTTGATTAATCGGCACTGAGGGTTATTGGCGAAATTCTCTTTGTGGTCTTTTAAGGTAATAAATGCTGTTTTCATAGCAAGACGTTCTAATGGATCATCAATACCCAAATTTGTTTCTATTACTTTAGCTTCCATGTTAATATTGTTGTATTATGTAGTATCAGACTTTTTATATGTTTTAGTAATATTATTGATATAAAGTTTTTCATATGAAGGTTTATCAATTTCATAAAGATTTTGAGTTTTAATTGCAAAAATAAACAAGTCTTCCGAAGATTTAATTTTAGAGATATCATTACTTAATTGCTTTTGAAAATTAGCATTAGCCACCTCCAAGGTACACCGCTGCCATTGTTTTTACAAAATCGCTACCATATATTTATAGGTTAGGAGTTACGCGGTTTCAAACATGCATAAATTTAACTGAAAACATGCTTTACAAATTTTGATGATCAGTTTTAAAATAAAGTTTATACCTACAGTTGTTGAAAAAAAGAATAGGCAAAAGTTCAAACATTGTCTTTTTTATATGTAGTTTACACAAGTTTTGTTAATTTTTCTAATCAAATCTAAAAAAGTAGAAAAAAAGTCTGGTTTTTATTTATAAAAAAGTTATACTTTTTCTGTGAAATACTTTTGGTGAGGACTGCATAATTTATATGTGTATATTTTTTTAGGCTTCACCTTATTTAGTTGATGTTGAATCCAGATACCAAAATTATACTAAAAATGAAACACTTTATGCTGAAGTCTTTGTCAGTTGTGATAGCAGAATGGTATTTTATTTTGAATTTTCATAATTTAAATATTTAAAATTATTAATATTATTTATTTAAAAAAATCCTTCACCAAGAACTTAAGTATACATGAAAGGTCATGGTTAGTTAAGACATTTGTTAATATCTGTGCAGTGCAATTTAAAAACATGAGGCAAATTAAATAATGGAAAAATTTAGTTTACATTTAAATAAAGTTTACTTTTACATTATAACATTGATTTTTCATAAACAATTTCAAGTTAAAAATTAAAAAAAAAAAAAAGTTGTAATATAATCATTTTCAAAAACTTTTAAGCAGACTTTTTGTAAGAAATTAGTTTGAAATATTATTAAAAAAAAAGCTAGAAGATAAGATTGTAAATTTTAGTTTATAAACATATAATAAATATGTATTTAGTAATCTTATTTGTTTGATTTTATATGTAACTCTAGTTGTTAAAGCTTGTTAAAGATTTTTTATCAATTTGCTCCAAACAACAAGGCTGGAAGTAAATAATAAAAAAGAGCAACAACACTTCAACTAATATTTAAGCTATTATTATAATCTGCAAGCAACTGCTTTTTAAATTGTAAGTTACTAAATAGTAAAATAAAGAGTTTAAAAAGAGTTGAAAGCAAAAAAACTCTTGACTTTTGATATATGAGTCACGAAAACATTTTGATGCAGAAAAACATTCCCAAATTCCAAAGTGTATTTATATTTAAGAAAAATATATATGTATATATATATATATATATATATATATATATATATATATATATATATATATATATATATATATATATATATATTATATATATATATATATATATATATATATTAGGGTGGCCCTTAGCTGTATTGAAATTTTCGAAAGTGAAAATGTTGCACCTCCCAACCCCTGATCCTGTTCCAATCAACCAAATACCGAACTGTGCAAAATTTCAGCTCAATCGGACAACTGCAAGGCGACCCTCAAATGCCTTTAAGTTGTAACATAATATGCATTATGATTAATTCCGTTCAAAAACGACATACTCTTGTCTATATCGACCATGTTCTTATTTACTACACCAAAAAGCTATAAGGCAAAAGCATTTTCATGTACAACAATAATGTGCATAAAATCAAAACATAATGTGAACCAATGAACCTTGAACATAACTGTTTCATAAGACAGGATTTAGTAGCAGTTGGTACTTTTTATGGTCTTCAGCAACGATCTGTAAAACAAATTGTTTCTCAGTTTCATCTTTTGTGAGAATGTTATTATAATCCTAAATGAGTTTGATTCCTCTTCAACCTTTCATACTAAAGGGTTTTTGTTTAGAAAATCAGTGCTGAGAGAAAATCTGTTGAAGAATGTTTTTGTACCAGGAGTTAACATAGATAGAAACTCAATGTTTGGAAAGGAAGAAAAGTCTTTTTCGGGAAGAATGTATTTCTTGACTTAATTTTTTTCTTCCTCCGCTTCTTCATCTTTGTCGAGCAAAACTTGAGCCATATTTGCCTTAACTGCTAGTGGAACATTGTCATCAAATAAGGCGAGAGCAACAGTTTTGGGAACTAAGTACCAGAGGTGGTTGGAAAATTTCTTTGCAGCAGCCTTACTGACTTGTGAATCTATGTCTCGATAATTAATCAGTTGGCACATGAATAGATATCATGATATGGTGCTGTAATCGCTTCTGATGATAGAAACCAGGCTTGAACGTACACTCGAGCAAGGAACATACATATTCTTCTTAAAGAGTTCTTCTCCGTATGTGATAACTGAAATTGATTTTGGAACAGGTATATATTGAATGCATAAATTGTCTTTGCCATCCATCTAGCATGACTTACAGCTTTTGGTATACGAAACTATATTCCGTTCTTCGGAATGCCACCAAGAAAGATCATTGTTAACTCCAACAATTCTCGGTAATCATCTCTCTGCTGTTTTTGTGTAAAAAGGAAGTGTTCAACAAATCCAAGAATGGTGGAGTGGACATCAACAGGCACTTCATTACTACCAGTTATATAAACATTCTTGTCGAGTTACGTCCAGGCTTCTCTAAATCTTTTGAAAAGCGCCATGTCTGGGAAAGAAGTTGCACCCATCAGTGACTCGAAACAGCTCCTCAAAACTTGCTCAAAAATGTGGTGACGGCAATGGAGGTACGATAGGTCACAATTGAACAATTTTTCTAGGTTTGTACAGGCACTATTGACTCAACCTGTGTTGCTTGCTGTCATATCATTGCAAATTGCCTGAATTTTGTCGGTTAAACCCCACTTCTCCACTGCTTGATAAGCAGCCATAACTTGCTCTTCACCTGAAGATGTTTGGATTTCAGGGACTCCCAACAATTGCTCCTTGCCTTGAAAAGCTACTATTATTGCCAGTCTATCTACTTTTTCAACACCAGTGAGTGCTGGGAGCAGCTTTCCATCCCAGTGTAGCACTAATTCTTGGCAATCATTTAGGGTAAAGTTTTGCTGAATTTCTGAGTGTCTTGCTTCTCTAAATTTTTTTCTAAAGCGTTGAAAAGAAGTGCCATTTATCACCAGGTTTTTAGTATCACTTCCGAAAGCTTCTGCAGCAGCCATTAATATGTAAACCCCATTTCTGTCAGTAATTTTGCACCCATCAAAAACTTCTGCGAGATGGGGAGTGAAAATGGCAATGTACCTCGTGTTGTTGGAGCTTTGCTGCTGCTCCTGCTGTTGATATTTGCTGAGCGATGGCAGGTGAACTTTCACTGTTGTCACCACTATCAATGTCTTCACTGCTTGATGCTGAATAATTAGTTTTTGATGTAGAAAGCTCATGAGTATCAAAATTCTTTTCTTCATAAGTCCTTTTTCTCCTGGCAGTTTCCATTGCAGTGCGCTTCAGTGCCCTTTCTTCTTTGTGTTTTAGTTTGTGATCCACACCAAGCATAGACCCTGGTCGTCCTTTTTGGCGCTGAAGGATTAAGAAATTCTTATCCTCTTCATTTTTCATCTGTTCCAAAGCTTCTGAATGAGCTATGTCAAACAATCATCCATATTGTCAACAAAGATATCTCTTTTTTCTTTGTCTTTGCCTGCACCTCTCGTCAAATTCTTTTGTAAGCCTTTCCATTCACCATACAGTTTCAGTAACTTCTCAACACAGTGGTCAGTTTTTTAGTAGGAATTTGTGCTTTTTGCCAGAAAATGATAACTTCTTGAATCACCAGTATTGCACTTTCCTTTGTTGTAAGCTTTACAACTCTTACATTGTAGAAGAAAACGTGTAAAACTTGCCGGTTTAAAGGCAATTTGGCTCCGACGTTTTGATTTGAAATGTAGCCAACAATACAGACATAAAAATCTTTTCTTAACTTCTGTGACAAACTCCCAGAAGAACTTGATGCCATTTTACTGTCTAAAAAGAAAACTATCTATAAGTCACTTTACACAAGCAGCACAAACAATTTTGAAAACAGTTTTTAAACTTTTCACCTCAAAAATGACTCTCAAGGCAAAAGTTTCGAAACTTCATGGACGATGAGGTTGTCCGATTACGCTAAAATTTTGTATAGATCATTATTTTCATGATTAGAACAAGAAATGAGCTAAACAATTTGAAAGTTTAAAACTAAGGGCCACTCTAATATATATATATATATATATATATATATATATATATATATATATATATATATATATATATATATATATATATATATATATATATATATATATATATATGTATGTATGTATATATGTATATATATATATATGTATATATATATATATATATATATATGTATATATATATGTATGTATATATATATATATATATTATATATATATATATGTGTATGTATATATGTATATATATGTATGTATATATATATGTATATGTGTATATATATATATACACATATACATATATGTGTATATATATATATATATGTATATATATATATATATACGTATATATATATATATATACACATATATATACACATATATACACATATATATACACATATATATACACATATATATATACATTTATATATACATATATATATATATATATATATATATATATATATATATATATATACATATATATATATACACATATACATATATGTGTATATATATATATATATACACATATACATACACATATACATATATAATATATAATATATATATATATATATATATATATATATATATATATATATATATATATATATATATATATATATATATATATATATATATATATATATATATATATATATATATATATATATATATATATATATATATATTAGAGTGGCCCTTAGTTTTAAACTTTCAAATTGTTTAGCTCATTTCTTGTTCTTATCATGAAAATAATGATCTATACAAAATTTTAACACAATCGGACAACCTCATTGTCCAAGTGCCATGTTTTATAAGATGAATTAACCATTGGTAAAATTTTGTGATTCTCTCAAATTTTGCAAATTTGTTTTTTTATTTTAGATATATATATATATATATATATATATATATATATATATATATAACAATATATTTTGAATAGAAATTAATATGGCAACCGCTAGATCTTCTGCTGTGGTGTGGCTTGTTGGTAAACCTACACAAACTCTGTCGACTGCCAGACTTCCTTCAAGAGGGGATGTTTTTCGGAGGTTGCTCTTCCATCATATAGAAAAGAAACAAGAAGTGAAAAACAGTATTCAGGCAACAATTGAAGCAGTTCTTTTTATATGGGAGAGAGGACTCTAACTCAAAGAATTGATGATGCAGAAAGAAAGTTAAAAAAATTTTATGACGAATATCTGTTGATGAAAAAACGCCGACGATGAAAATTGGATAGCTGTCAAATGAAAGAAGGACTTTTCCATGCTGACCTTGAAGAACTTTTTGATATATCAACCAAAAATGCGTCAGAAGTTATGAAAAACGATGAAGATAAAGCATTTTTACATCAGCAGCAAGAAGATCCATTAAGTTGTAGCATGGCAGGAATTGATCAGAATTTAACAGCTAGGGAGGCACAGAAACGACTCTGAGAAACTAAAATGGAATTGAGGTGTCAAAGCAGTAAAGTGGAACTGATGGAAAAAACAGAACTCATTTCTTCTTCATCAGCAGTTAACATTGAGAGTGAAAGTAGCTCAAGTGCCTTGGATGGTGACGAATATCAGACTCCTCCTTAAAGATTTATCATTATTGTACAGCACAATCCGCAGAGAAAGGCGATCTGTTTGTGAAGCGCTGACTACAGCTGACAAGGTTGATTTCTCTCCTGATGATCTACTTCTTCTGCATTGGGATGGAAAGCACTTACCTGATATCACTGGTGGTCAAAAAAGAGTAGATAGAATTGCCATCCTTGTGACTGGTGGTGGGGTGGAAAAATTGCTGGGCGTTCCAAAGATTGATCGAGGTACAGGTGAGCAACAGGCTGATGCTTGTATGAAGGCTCTTAAAGATTGGAAAATTGGAAGAACTTGTTCAGGGACTGGTTTTTGACACTACTTCATCCAACACTGGTTTTAACATTGGTGCCTGCACAATAATAGAGCAGAATCTTGACCGCAATCTTATATGGATAGCATGCAGACACCATGTCTTTGAAGTCATGTTTTCCACCATTTTTTTGACTGCATTTGGAAGCAGTGGAGGACCTAAAGTTGGAATTTTTAACTATTTCCTGAAGCAATGGCCAGCAATCAACAAGGAGGTGTTAACTATAGGGAATGAAGAATTGTATAACTGTGATTTTTTTCTCAAACTCTGTGAAAAAATGGTAGTGTATTATGGTAAAGCAATTAAAGGTCAACAACCCAAGGATGATTACTTAAAACTCTTGAATTTGTACCTTATTTTTCTTGGAGGATCAACTGCAACATCGGAGTTGAATGTAAAGTTTCCGGCACCAAGTGCAACACACAATGCACGTTGGATAGCAAAAGCTATATATTGTATGAAGATATATTTGTTTCAGGATCAATTTGTTATTACTGCAAAGGATAAGAAAGGAATAACAGACATTTTGTGGCAAGGAATAACAGTCTTTTTGTGGCATTTATATGCGGACAGTTTTGGAATGAAGCTCCGTTAGCTGAACGAGCACCATTCAATGATGCCAAGCTTCTCCAACGAATTCGAGAATATCCAAATGGTACAATTGCAATTAATGCAGCAAAAGCTTTTCATCGCCATCTGTGGTATTTTTCTAAACATCTAATAGGATTAGCTTTCTTTGATTCCTGTGTCAACAACAACACCAAGAGAGACATGGCAAACAACCTGAAACAACAGCCAAACAGAAATCTATCAAAAGACTTGATGCTGCCACATTCAATTGTTACAGTACATTGTCTTCCTTTGTTACACATTACACCGCAGAACTTTTCGATCTAATTTTGAAGAATGGCAAAGAAAAAGCTGAATCATTTTTAATGAAAGCATCTTCAGAATGGAAAATGGATTCAACATATCTTGAAATGAAGCACAAGCTTCGTCAAATGAAGGTCGTCAACGATTGCGCGAAACGAGGCATAGCACTTATAACATCCTTTAACAAAAGCGTTAGGAAAGATGAAAACCAAAAGCAGTTTCTTCTTCGATTGGTTGATCTTCACCGGAAGGAATTTCCAGTTGCATCAAAGTCTACCCTGATGAAGATGACTGTTGAATGATGAAAACGATTGATCTATTATTGCTTAGTGTAATTACATAGTAGTACAGTACTATATTATTGTTTGTTTAACATTAAACATCCACAATCCACCACATAATAATAAATAATTGATAATAAATAATTAAAAAAATAATTTTTTTTTTTACTTTTTTAACCTCATTCCAAAATGTGACAAAACATGGCAACCCCTAAATATCATCCGATTTGGTTCAAATTTTGGAAAATAATTACTATTGTCATATAGAACAAGGGCAAGCTTGAGGAATAAAACTAAAGTTTTGAGCCTAAAAATTTTGCGTAAATTTATCAATTTTGATTGGCTCGCACATAATTTTGTAGAGAATTAAATTCTCTACAAAACTCATTAATTTTATACTGAGCAACAAATTTGAAATGATGAAAAAAGTTACTTCGAAATAAGATGACGTAAGAAAGCGAGTGTGCAAGTTTATTGAGATTAACCCAGAACTTTCCAAAAACGCAATTGTAAAACATTTTATGATGGAAAGTATTCCAAGATCTACGCTCTATAATATTCTAAAACGAAAAGACAACAACATATTACCCGAACAACAAGTTGGAAGCAGTAGGAAAGCAGTTAAGATGACAAAAAAGAAGATCAAACAATTGGAAAAAAAAATCTACCATCAACATGGAATCAGCCAAAGTTCTCTTGCTAAAAAATTCAATGTCAATCAATCATACATATGCAAAACGATAAAGCAGAAGACAATCATTCATTATCATAAAAAAATTAAGGCTCCAAAAAGAACTCCTGAACAACAATCTCTTTTTCGTCCAAAGTGCTCTAAATTAGTTGAAATTTTTCGAAAAAAACAAGTGATCATTGACGATGAATCATATTTTGGATTAAGTAATTGTAATATTTCAGAAAACAGTGGATTTTATTTATCAGATGTTACTACTACTCCAAATGATGTTAAATTAAAAAGAAAATCAAATTTGAACAAAAATGATTGGTTTGGGTTGCAATTTCTCCAAAGGGATTGTCAAAGCATTATGTTGCACCTTTCGGTCAAGCTGTCAATGAAAATGTGTACATAGACAAGTGTTTGAGATCATGTTTGCTCCCATTTATATAGACTGTTCATAAAGATGATGAAATAGTTTTTTGGCCTGACCTTGCATCATCTCATTACTCAAAAAAAGTTCTAGAATTTTTGAGGTCCGAAAATGTCGAATATGTGCCCAGAAGTCAAAATATTGCAAACATACCAGAATTGCGACCTATTGAAGATTTTTGGAATGAAATCAAAAGAGCAGTATATGCTAATTGTTGGGAAGCTAAAAATTTGATCCAACTGAGGAATCTTATCAACTACTACTTTAAACATGTCGACATTGAGCGCATACATTGACTTGGTAAGGAGAGTTTTACAAGAGTTGATACAGTTCGCAGACAAGGAATGTAAATTTGTAATTTTTTGTAATATTACTCTATGAACATTGTTTTTTTTAAAACATCGTTCAAAACTTAAAAAATAAGTCATCTTTCTAAAAATATTTTAGAATTTAATTTGTCCAGATTTTTTGGAATCACATGTTCGATTAGAATCTAGATTATTGATAATTAAATTATTGGTAATTAGAATCTAGATTATTGATAATTATTAATTATTATAATTATTATTGATTACCATTGTTAGCTTCAGCTTTAAATACAAATTATTTATTAAATTTAATTAAAAATTAATTTAAAATTACAAACAAACAGTAACTTCATTTTTTAATGGCTTCTTTAAAGTTTTAAACAAATATTAAACAGTCAACATTACGTCATCAAATACCCAATTGAATTGGAAGATGAAACAGGTTACAGAGCAGTTTTTAAATCTAGTGCAAATCTTAAATCTTTGCTAACTTCACACAAAAAAACCAAACTACCATCAAATAGCTATCCTGGAGTATACGTAATAGAATGCAACCGCAAACAAAAATACTTTTTTTATTCATATTTTTTAATAGTTAGCTATTATGTTTATATAAACAAGTGACTTATTATATTTATTATTATTATTGTTATTATTTTTGTTATCGTTATTGTTGTTTTATTATTATTCTAGTTTTTATGGTTATTACTATAAATACTATTTTTATTATTATCATTACTATTTTATAACCACTCTTAATTATATATAAAGATCTGTATTTTTGGTGTTTACTTAGATTAGTAAAATTACTATTTGTAAATATCCATGAAAATCTTTTTCAGAATATATGATTGATTGATTGATTTATTGATTTAAACTATAAACACAATGTATCTACACAAATGTAATTATAAATATTCTGCATTTCAATAAAAGATCACAATGTATCTACACAAATGTAATTATAAATATTCTGCATTTCAATAAAAGATTTCAATAAATTATACACGTTTAACTTGCAAAAAAATAAAGCAAAAGCATAAAGGAAGAAAATCATTACTGTTTCAGGGTGTCTGCCAATATTTTAAGTTGGATTTCCCTGACTTTTCCCTGAGATTTATTTATAAAAATGCTCTTTAACTGCAAAAATATAAATAATAACACAACCCACATTAAATGTATCAAGAGATATTCATAAAGCCAAATAAACTTTTAAATTATGTGCACCATATACAACTTATTCAAGTTATGTAAGTTTGATGAAGAGCTATTTTCCCTGATTTCTTCCTGATTTTTCTAAAATTTAACCTAATTTCCTTGATAATTCCCTGATTTTTTTTGCAGATATCTGAATTTTCTGACTTTTCCCTATTTTTCCTGATCTGGTTGACACCTTGTATTTGATGTCTTCATGTGCTAACGCTTGATACTACTCGACCTCCAATTTTACTGATATTTTTTTTTCTTGACGATGTGCCAGGTGATTTAAAAGTCATTTCAACAGTTTTGCACCTAATTTCTAATAATAAATAGGTATTAAAGCATTAAACTTACATTAAAAAGTAGTAGTATATTTATATATTATAGCTTACTCACAATATTGTGTTATCTCTATTTTACCTTTTTACATTGTTAGTTTTTTTCGTTCTTGATTACATTGTTACATCTAACATTATTATTCAATATAACTCTAACAATTAACTCAATCATGTCGCTTTTTATGTATGTAAAAATATAAAAAAAAAACTGAATAAATAATGATGATAAGAAAATTATGATTCAAAATTTATAGGCATAAATAAAAGGCAATGTTTAATCTACATATGGTTTAAACCCAGTCATGGAAAATAAATGTCAGATCAAACTCATAAAATAAGTATTAAATTGTAATCATTAAAAAGTAAACAAAGGAATAAAATATAAAAGAAAATGTAAAAACAAGTATAAACTTTAAAATCCAATACTCTGAAATGCTGACTAATGCAATAAAACATTGCAACAATAAAAACATTATATTTCAAGAAAAGTATATAAAATATCAAAAGTTAAGACAACTAAAAAAACCATCAAGTATTTTTATCTTACACTTTTAAGGCATGTTTTGCCTGAAGACCATTTCTGTCAGGAGCTTGCATTAGCCATTGCTTTATGGACCTCTTGACATCTGTATTACTTGCTCCGTTTTCATGTTTTTGAACTGCAACTGTTAAATTTAAAACAAGATATTTAGATGTAATCCACTTAATTACCACAAAACAATAGTCTATTAATTAACTTACTCTTGATTATGCAAGGAATTTATTTTAACTACACGGGAATGGTGCCACATTAACCATCTTATAGCCTGCTCCTACAAGAAAGTGCAGCAACATCAGCTGAGGATTTGGTTGGAGGATTTTCAGTATGCAGTTTTTTTAGTTAGTTTAAAAAGTCATCTCTTTGAGCAAGTCTCACATTAAGCTTAAAAAATAAAATTATTTTATGCCGCTTAACTTGAGATTTACCCATTTATATAAGTAAATGATATAAATATATACCTCTATATATTAATTTAACATTATGTTTATGTATATATATATAATTATGATATAATATATATATATATATATATATATATATATATATATATATATATATATATATATATATGTATATATATATATATATATATATATATATATATATATATATATATATATATATATTATAATAATATTATATTCATGTATTTATGTATATATGTAATTATATAAATACCTAAATATAATTATATGTATATAATTTACTTATACTATAAATGATATAAATATAAAATAAATGATATAAAGTTTAAATGATTTGAGATCCTTAAATCTAATGTTAAACTATTAGTATAACATTAACGAGTCATAGGTTATACCTTGTTGAAATATAACATTTGCCGAATGTTATAACCTATAACAATTTTCATTATTAAATAGTATAACCAATAAATGATTTGAGATCCTCAAAAAACATTTACTTACTTTTAAAATAAAATCAAATATTATGAAATGATGTAATATATTGTCAAAGGTTATACTATATTATATAGATTATATTATTTATTTTATATAAAATAAATAAAATAAAGTATAAATGGTTTGGCACCTCAAAAAACATTTACTTACTTTCAAAACAAAATCAAATATATGTGCCACTACAATTCGTTTTGCAATAAAAGATTTCTTATCATTTGTTAATGAATTCCAATAAAATTATAACAAATAGAAATCAATAAAAAGTAAAAAATAAACTGACATTTGTTAAAAAGTTGAATTTTTTTATCTTTATCTATTTTTTAATACAAACTTTTTAACTCTTCAAGATTTAATTTTAAAATTCTTCATAAAAATAAGCATGCGCAAACTCAATTTTTTTTTTCAATTACAAAAGTCGGCATGACTGCATAGTCAGCCGAACGTAAAACAAACATAGCCAACCATTAGAATATGAATGGCATCACTGGCGCAGTGGAACCGGTCATCAGTCAATGAATCCCATGCATGGACCAAGCAAGGAGAGTTTGCTGGGCTGGTGTTATGATAAATGCTGAAAGTTTTGGCACATATGCTACAGAAACTCCCCATGTCTATGTGAGTAATCATAGCTGGTACTATTTGCTGTCAGTACACAAAATTTTACTTCATGGCAAAAACTTACAGTACTGCCTATTGTTCAAATTTCAGAAGATGCGAAAGAATCCTATAGTGAAGATTTTTAAAAATTTTGCCTTTATCATGCCAGAAAATGTTCTCAATCAGCTACAAATGGGGATGTATTTCATACTCTTCTGTACAATTCTGATCCCTACATCACCAGCATTAGAACCTTACAGCAAAAATGTCCAAGAACTTGATGAAGATACTTTGCGGCATTTAAAAGTTGATCTATATTTTATTCGATAAAAACTCACTGTATAAAAATTGTTATCAATAAATTATTCTGAATATTTCTATAATAATCATTTTATCAACTCTTGAAAATGTTCATGGAAAAGTTGAAATATATGCAAATTAATTAATTACACACAACAATTAAAAAATCAAATTAATGAATCAATGAAGCCTAATATACGGAAAATGTTTGTTAAAAAGTTTAAAAAATATGTGTTTTTTGTCTAGAGATTAGTCGAAAGCTCGTGTAAATGTTTTTTTATATATAAATAAATTTAACACGAATATATTTTCCAATTAAATAAACATCTTTATGTATTTTTTGCTGTTTCGAATACTTTCAAAGTTTTATCACATAACTAAAAAAAACATGTTTAATTAATAATGAAATATAAATTGACAATTTTGAATTTTTTGATTTTTATTTACAAATTTTATGTTTAAATTTTTTTTTATATAAAGTATTTTTTTAGAAGCGTCATATACTACTTTACGTTTGTGCTAAATTTCAACACTTAATCTTTAGTAACAAAAAAGTTACTGATTTTTGATCCAAAACAGACCTTTATTTTCCACAGTTGGCTCGGGCCTCGGTCACTTACTAAATTCACTGATTTCCTGATAGTGTAACGCTGACATAATGCTTCTGTTTTGATCATGCAGAAGTTATTTTATTTTAAAGCGTGTTAATTACTTTAAAAATATCATGCGTCAAAACAAATTCATTTTATTTAAATTTGATTAACTTATTGAGTTAAAATGTTGTGCAATGCAGTGGTTAATCAAATCCTTTAGAGTCCCTTCTCTAACTAATTGTTGCTAATATATTATTAATACTAAATAATAATATAATATAAGACATTTAATAAATAAATAAGTTATTCAGTTTATAAATAACTTAAAGGCGCATAACATGTCTTACTTTTAAAGAAAGGCATCGTTATGTCCTTAATATAATTTATAAAGAATTTCTCTTATGAAGTTTTTTAACTTTAAAACTTTTAAATTTTTTTGTTTTTAAAATTTAATTTTAGTTAAATTCTTAGTTTTAATTCTTTTTCACTTATAAACACTCATTTGGTATGCAGAATATATTAAATTTATTTGATAATAATGACGATGATGATGATGATGATGATGATGATGATGATGATGATGATGATGATGATGATGATGATGATGATGATAATGATAATGATTATAATGATGATGAAGATGATGATGATGATGATGATAATGATGATGATAATGATGATGATGATGATGATGATGATGATGATGATGATGATGATGATGATGATGATGATGATGATGATGATGATGATGATGATAATGATGATGATGATGATGATGATATTTATAATATAAATTTAATTTGATTACAATTAATATATTATACAATATATTAATTAATAAAACAAATAAATTTTCAGTATGCAGTTTTTTTAGTTGGTTTTTCAATTTCACAGATATCTTTATTGTCTTAACACCAGCGATAAAGTTCTCTTAAGGAATAAAAGATATGTAGAAATACCATTATGGTATTTATTAACATGAAGGCACAAAAAGAAAAAAATTTGAATAGTCTCAATAAATCTTTTTTTTAATGCATTTTTTTGTTTTTTATTTGATTTTGAGTTAGTTAAATTTTACTCAAAAGTGAAATTATTTTCATTTATTTTTTTATTATTTTATTTAAATTTTTTCCATATTTTTATTTTTTGTTATAAAACCTGTACTTTTAAAAATTTTGTTTTTAAAAGTTTATATTTTATATCAGGAAAAAAAATGTTTCCTTGAATGTTTTGTTAAAATATTTAATAAACTATATTAATTCTTTGTATATTCGTATGTAGTTAGTTTTTTAGTTTTTATTGTTGCTTTTGAGTTTTTATCTTTTTTATTTTAAGCTTAATTATATGAAAAAGACTTCAAGGTTGATTGAGAGAGTCTTAAATGCATATTTTCAACTTGACAGGGTTTGTTATATATTTATTATTTATTGATTATCTAAACAAGTGTTTACATATAATAAATATGTATTTATTTATCTACTATATTATTATTTGTTTGTCTTGTTGTTTAAAGTTATTTACAACATTAAAACTTATGAAATAACTTTTACTTAACAAACTCCTGATATCATGACTTGATAAGACTTTAATAATATACTTTTAGTAAAAATTATAAAGTGCAATTATTATTGTTGATGAGTTGAATCATTAAAGAATTTAATTAATTTTTTTAATCTGCTAATAATTAACCTTATAAACATTAATGTAAAATACTTGCAGTTTTGGTCTTACTGTCCTAGCAGCACTTTTTTTACTGACTGAGCAACTTTAATAATTTTGATAATTGTTATGTAGTTTCATCATTTCCATGGGTAAAACCACATGTCTGTTTTTTAAATAAACTCCCTTAAAGTAAAGAATAATAAAGTTGAGAGTTGATAGAAAGTAAAAAAGAAAATTTAAGTGCAAGTAAGTTGTTGAATTGAAAAACAAATTTCTGTAGTGGTTAAGTAGTCACACCATAGAGTGTTTTGGGGTTTGTGGTGTGACTACTGACCAGATCTCATACAGACCACTAATTACCTACAATAATATAGAACTTTAAGAAGTACTGCTTTCAATTTAAAAATAGTTTAGATGTTTAGATATTTAGTTTCTAAATATCTATATTAATTTAGAGACCTTCATTTGAATAATATTGAAGGTCTCTGAAAAGTTACTGCCCCTTTATTTGTGCCTCGATCTACTACAAAGACCAGATCGAGGATAGGGCATTCAGCCATATCTCTTTTTTTCATTAAGAAACAACTTATAATTAGTTGCAACCCACACATAGATCAGTAGATAGATTAGAGGGGCACTGGTTTCTAGTAACACCTTCAACCGTTGATTATGTAAAAATAGGGCTATTTAGGCGTTTTTGGTGTGAAAATGTTTTTAACGTTTGCATTTTCAGATAGTTGGGTCTAAAGGTCTTATATGAGGTTAATCTTAGATCAAAACGAATTGTTAGAAAAATTTACAAGCATCTCAAAATGGCTGAAAATTGGACTTTTTAGACAAATGAACATTTTGCTTTTAGGTATATTTGAGCTCTGAATTACAACAAGCCATCTATATTTTGCCCATTTATTGCAGTCAGTAGTAGCTAATCAGAAAACTTATTTGTTAAGACATATGGATAAATAGAAAAATGATACGGTTAGTTTCATTTTGACGTATTTTAGCAATTTTAGGTTTTTTTCCAAAGTTAAGGAGGTTATTTTTTTCTCTAATTTATTACAAGTTAATAATAACCACTTTTTTTAGAGAAAACTTTCCAGAAAATTGTTCTAGAAAAAATGAGACACTTAATGAAAATGAGTAAAAAGTTATGGAGCTCTAAAGTAGTCTGTTTTTGACCATAAATTGAGGGGGCCACTGTGTCATGTTTCTAAGGCTATAATTTCTGAACTGTTGTACTTGGTGTAAAATTTCATATTTAACCTATCTACATAATGCACATAACAATATGTAAAAATCAGGAAAATCAAAGATGGTGACCCACAGGCTATTGGTTGAAATATAATGACTTGACCCAATAAAGAAATGTTACCATATATTTAACATTTAAGGTTTTTTTGTTCCCAAGCTAAAATCACCCCAATTCTTTGCAAAACATTTTTTTTTGATATAAGCATAAACATACAAAAGTTTGCACAATGCCTGTAAGCGTCAAAACTCAAACATCTAAAACTCCAGTGTACACCACTGTGTGTGTATATATATATATATATATATATATATATATATATATATGTATATATATATGTATATATATATATATATATATATATATATATATATTATATATATATATATATATATATGTATATATATATATATATATATATGTATATATGTATATATATATGTATATATATATATATGTATATATGTATATATATATGTATATATATATGTATATATATGTATATATGTATATATATATATATATATATATATATATATATATATATATATATATATATATATATATATATATATATATATATATATATATATATATATAAAATTAGTAGAAAATCACTTAAAAATTTTTCTCATTTTACACTGTGTTTCATCAATAAAGACTCATCAGAGATGATGAGTCTTTATTGATGAGACACAGTGTAAAATGAGAAAAATTTTTGTTAAGTGATTTTCTACTAATTTATAATTGCTCTGTTCTATTAAAAACATTGAGCACTCTATTTTGTAGAATACATTTTAAAATTGTTTATATATATATATAAATATATATATAACAATATTGCAATAATTGTTAGCAGTAAACAGCTGAGTTTTTTTGAGTCAAAATTCACTAGCCTCTGCAAATCCTAAGCTGTCACAAAAGAGAGATAAAATCAAAAAGAGGCTGCCTGTCCTCAGCCATCAAAAAGTTATACTAATAGTAACATTAGGCAAAAAAAAGAGTAATATTTAGGTAGGCATTTTTTAAATAGTTTAGATATTAATAAGAAAAGTTTCGGAAAACACTGTTGTAAGACTGTAAAATGCTGTCTGGACAACACAAATAATCGAGTAAGAAATGAATTTAGCAACAAATGTAGAAGCAATTTATATGTTTATTAGTGGATTAAGCTGTATCTTTGGATGGACACATTTGACGTGGCCTTGAAACTCAAGTAATAAATTTAAAAAAAATTTCTTCTAAAAATTTTTTTACTTTTGGGGAGAAACCAGACATATGCATGTGTAAATATAAGTCTTGCCTAGAGACAAAACTTATCTCAATTCAATTATAAAACAAAATTTTTTTTGGATCAGGTATAAGAGATAAGGCACTTATCAAAGACTTAAGGTAAGTTATTAGTGTTTTCTGAATTTAAGGAAGAGAGAGAAAAAAATTTTAACATTAAGTTTTGGCAATTAGCTGGAAGGAACAGAAAACATTCTAGGGTCAGAAAAAAGACACAAATTAAAGAGTAAAAAAAGGTAAGTTTAAGCAAGTGTTACAAAAAGATAAGTGATTGGTGTTGTTTGGAAAATGAGTCATAAAGTTCACTTCTTTTTTTTTTTTAACATCTTCACTTCCAACAAGACTGCAAGCAACCTCTATTAGAGTTGAAAGTTACTAGAAGAGAAAAGATGAAGTTTATACAGCAAGATAGTGATTGAAAGACATCTTAAAATATAGCAAATTATGTAAATTATGAAAGCAAGATAAAGGAAGCGAATTCCATAGAAACGATGTTTGAGGAAAAAAACTGGACAAATAAGAATTTAGAGCACTAAGGAACAGTCTCAGTAAAAGGATGAGACTTGATAGAATGACAAGTAACATGAAAATGAATTTTAGTAGATTGTACAGCAGTATTAATAGAAAAAGAAAGTGAAGCAACGTCATGATGATGGTTGGAGGTTGGCTGCAGGAGCAGGTCCAACTATGTTAACAATTCATTTTTGCACCTTATCTAAAAAAGTAAGAGCATCATTGGAAGATCCGCCACAGATATGGCAACAGTATTCCATACAAGGATGGATTTAAGATTTATAGAGATAAAGAATAGAATCCGGAGTAAGGAAATAGCTAGCACAATATAAAGATGCAGATACCTTAGCAGATACTAATTTTTCAATCAATTTTATATATGGTTTACAAGAAAGATCGGAAGTAAGAGTTAATCATAGAAGATTAAGAGTAGATGACTTTTTTTTTTTTTTTTTTTTTTTTTTTTTTAGATTATTCACCTCCCCAAGGCCCGAGGGGGGCCACTACAGTCGAGGAGGCTACTTTTTATTTTTATTTTTTTTTAGTTGTTATTCGTGGTACAACCCTCTCTCAACTCTTTAACTCCGAAACACGAACCTTTCTGAGCAAGGCCGCTGCGCGGAGAAACTAAGTTGAGAAACTTATCGAGTACATTACCGTTCATAAATATAAGTTTTTGAGCTCAAATGCCCCTCCTAACAATCAGAGAGTGTTGGCTTCTTATCAAGACAAGAATATTTGGTAATACTATTAGCAAACAATGCTTCCTTAGATGTGAAAATATCTGAAAGATCATTAATTTAAATTGAAATTAATAAGTAAGTTGAGTATAGGGTCAAGTATAGAACCTTGAGGAACCCTGAATTGATAGGATATAAGGAAGAGTGCTGTCCATCGAGGACAACTTTTAATACTATGATTGGTAAGAAAGGAATTAATAATCTTAAAGATATTACTTGATACATCGCTTTATCAAAAGCTTTAGAAACGTCAGGACCTCTTAACTTCTCCACATCTATCTAATGCACAATAAAATCTATTGGTTATTACTGTTAGAAAATCAGCTGTAGAACAAGAACATCGAAATTCATATTGATGGTCAGAAAGTAAGTTATGAGATTCAAGATAAGAGATTAAGTGTTTGTTAATTAAAAATTCAAAAACCTTGCTCATGATAAAAAGAAGGCTAATTGCATGGTAGTTGTGTTGGTGGTCAGTTGTGTTGGTGGTCATGGTAGTTGCATGGTGAGTCAGAGTTTTTGAAAATTGGGATAACAGATGCCGTTTTCCAGCAGGCTGGAAAACAAGACTCTTATAGGTATTTGTTAAATAGTTTTTAAAGTATAAATGACAGCTCCGGAGAACACTTCTGAATGACTATATCAGGTGTGTTGTCTAAACTACAAGCTGTAGAAGAATTTAAACAGGAAATCACTTTTATAGATACAGAAGCTAGATTGATACGAATGTGAAGCAATGGATCAACCTGTTTTTGGCTATATCAGGTAGAATGCAATTAGTGAAATCAAGAAATGATATTAATGAGACGTTCTTAGCAAACAACTCAGCTTTGTTTTAAAGTGAGGGGACTTATCCAAACCATACTAGAGAGGTGGAACAACAGATTTGCCCTTATTATAGGTACTGTTAAAAGTTCTCCAGAAGTCAGGAGAGCATAATTTTTGAGATGAAATTCTAGGTTTCGTGACCTAAGAATAGTGAGCTTTGGTGTTAGAAAAAACTTTTTTACAATGGTCTCTAGCAATAGAAAACAGACATCTGTTTTCTGGAGAATTTGTTTTGCTGATAGATATGAAAGTAATGGTTACGATTGAAAATTACAGCACCGCAATGCAAGGAAAAATATTGAGATGAGTGAGGCTTGACTTAAAATTGTTGAGAGAAATAAATGATATCATGCCTTTTTGAATCCAAGAAGTTACGTAAGAAGCATATTTTTCAGCAGAAAACTCAAAAGAGTTCTACCCAAGGGCCATCATGAAGAAAATCACAAGGTCAACAAATTTTTGTCAAAGGAACTTACCCCAAAATTACAGATAATGAAGATTCTGATGATGAAGAAGAATGAGAAAATAGTTTTAAAGAGATCAAACCATGATTAGATGCTTCGAAGCGTGAATGTAGAGAGACGGAGCACTGACTAGGATCAGAAACAAGGCATAAGTTGAGTAGAGAAAGTAAATGATTTGAATTGTCTGGCAAGGATGTTGAAATTTTGAATATTTGTATTAGATATTGAGAAAAGCATTTTGTTCATTTAGATCAAATATCACATCTAAAAGAGTACAATCTGGAGATGAAGGAGAATGATAAGGAACAAAAAGAAAGATGATAGAGTGAGGAGTTGTTAAGTGGAAGCACATAAAAGAACAGTCTGAGGATTCAAACTTTTATTCCTCAGATCATTGAGGTTTTTTTGAAAAACACGTGATTTTTTCAATATTTGTAAAAAATGAATTAAAACATTTAGGTGGTGATGGTATTTATGTTCAATATCTTCTGGAACTTTAGTCATGGTTTTATTTAAAGAATTCTCGAGCTTGCAGTTGCCTTAGTCCTGGTTATTAACCCAAGTTCATAAAATTGAGCTCTTATGCAACCTTGAGGAAGCACACTAAAAATACTAACTGGAACAATACCCATGCTCAATATGTTTATTTTTCAAAGTTTCTAATAAAAATAAATGTTTTGATAAAAAAATAATAGAAAATATAACTGTCATAAATAGTTTTATATATATATATATATATATATATATATATATATATATATATATATATATATATATATATATATATATATATATAGTATATACATATATACATACCTACATATATATATATATATATATATATATAAATATATATAGTATATACATATATACGTAGCTACATATATATATATATGTGTGTATATATATATGTGTGTGTATATATATATGTGTGTGTATATATATATGTGTGTATATATATATATATATATATATATATATATATATATATATATATATATATATATATATATATATATATATATATATATATATATATATATAGATCTATAGTTTGTTGTCTTTGGGAAGAGCGGAAAGAAAAAAAGTGATTCTTACGCCAACATGTACGTCACTTTTAATTACTTTTGACTTTCGTCCAACATTTGCGCGTTGTCAGAAAGTAAAAACCATTTATTTAATTACAAATTAATCGTTTTTTAAAAAGCAGCAAAAACGCAAATTTAATTGACCAGAATGTTTTTTAAAACATTCTGAATGTTTTTAACAATATAAACAATGTTTTTATTTTTATTTTTTTTATTAAAATGTTTTTATTTTTGTTTTTTTTATCAAAATGTTTTTATTTTTATTTTTTTTACTGTAAATCATGCACAGAGTGCTGCTACATCGACTATCTTATAGCCTGCTCGCTAGGGAGTGCTGCTACATCGACTGACAAATAGCCTGACTCGCAAGGGAGTGCTGGTACATCGACTGAGGGTTTGGTTGGGGCAGGCAGTCTATCAATTAATAAAAAAAAAAATTCCGGTCTTGCATTTTAATTTTTACTTTTTGTCAACAAAATATGGAAGAAAACTTTCAGACAACATATATAAGAGTATATATATATATATATATATATATATATATATATATATATATATATATATATATATATATATATATATATATATATATATATATATATGTATATATATATATATATATATATATATATATATATATATATATATATATATATATATATATAAATATATATATATATATATGTACAGATAAATATTTAGATTTTAGTTTTCTGATGGTTTTTGTTTTGTTTTTCTCAGATCTTTGCGCTCAGTTTTATTCATTTTCATTTTATTCTGATGTGGTTTTGCTTTTTTTTTGTTTCTATATTTAACATCTAAAACTGTTTGGTTTTTTTAATGTAACAATTTAAAATTTAACAAACAAGTTTTTTTAATCGGCGAATATTGTTCAAATTATGGTATGCATGTATCTATTATTTTTATTTGGTCCAGTCATATTAAATTAAACTCAAATTAACAAAGTAAATATGCAACTTTTTAATTGTATAATAAAATATAGTTAAAAATTTATATAGATTATATTATTATATTTAATAAAGAATAATATAAAGTAAGTAATTAAGGCTTTTCTGATGAACGAAGCCAAAATATCTATTATAAATATAAATTTAAAAAGTATTTAATTTTTCAGGCTTATCAAGCTATTGATGTACGCATAGTTGTTGTTGCCATTGATATTCAAATAGATGCATATGCATTCACTCGCTATGTAGATGATTCTGGAAAAGATCTAGACTCCTTTAAATATTATATTGACAATGTAATCAAAAAGACTTCACCTTTTAAAAATGTGGTTTTTGATGTTGCTATGTTTTTAAGGTAATTATTTATTATATGTAATCATAAACATTTAATTAAATTTAAATATCACAAAGCCCATTAAGTTTGATGGAGTGTCAATTGGTATTTTTTTTTTACTGATAAAGCATTGTTTTATCAGTAAATCTACCCTATACCCTAAGCTCTGCCACAATAAAGATTTCTCTAATACAGAAAGGTAGAAAATTACAATAAGCATGATATTTTCAAAATTCAAAAAACATATGAGGCTAATCTTTCAAAAAAACATTGAAAATGAAATCAAATGATTTCACACCAACAACTATTTTTGGTGGGCCAGCTCCCTAAAATAAGGTCTTTAATTTTTATTAAAAAATTGTCTTTTTCTAGTTTTTTTAAACAATGTACAACAAATGTTGTATCAGATTTAAATTCCTTACAATCACTTTTCACCTTTTTTTTTTATCAGTAAAAAGTTCTCTAACAAATGATTTTAAGTAAATTTTTGCTTCTCAACAGCGTACTCCATGATTATTCTTTAATATAATCTACGCTTAAAAAAAAAGAAAGTAATTAAAACTTTCTTTAATTTTTGGTTTCATTTTGATTTAAAGTTTTTATAAAATTTTAAATTATTTATGTATTTTGACGTCCTTAAAAAAGGAGTACATTTACTTTTTGTAAAAAAAAAAGGAAAAAATTTATTTAAAAGCTGCTCTCAAAACTGTTCTTTTGTCAAGTTCTATTGATGTACTATTGTTTTTTAAATTAAAAGTTGACTTTTTTTTTTCTTATGTTAGTTTGGGCAAAAACTTGCAAAAATGACACTTTGAATTGTCAATTGAGTTATCAAGTCAAAGTGTCAGTTGAATTACTGCTTTCTGTTAAAAAATGAATTCAATTACTGCACTGAGAAAATCCAAATTTTTAAGCTTTATCAAAAATAATTATCTATGCATTTCTAATATAATATATTAGATTTAAGCATATATTATATGCAATATAATATATATTCAATATAATATAATATTCTAATATAATATATTAGAATTATGCATATATTAATGCAATAAAAAAAATCAATGTGCTTATAAATATTAAGTAAAAATAAACGTTTACTTATTTTTTTACAAAAACAACAACACTGATCCCTAAATTTTTTGGCCCTCCATCCAATCAATATTAACATCAAATTTTCTTCACCCACCCCAATAGTTATAACACCCTTATTTTTAACAATGTTAATAATAGTTAGGTGATTAATTGGGCTGTTGCCCAATTAATCCTCTAACTATTATAAACTTTAGCAATATGTCAAGTGATAAAATTAATCATTAAACCAAAACAATACATTTCAAATGATAAATGAAAAATTGATTTTATATTTTTATGCTTTGCTTATTAAAACAATTTTTTTTTTGTTATTGGTAATTTCAGTTTAAAAAGTTTGTTTAAAACTTAACAATAAGATTTGTGTTTAGAAGTTTTATCTTAATTTATTATATTTTATGTAAATGTTATTCAAACTTTTTTTTTTTACTATTTTTGTATAATCTAAACAGCATATGCATGCACAGAAATTTGAATTTTGTTTAAGAAGCATATTTTTTCTTAAAGTCAGTATATTTTTGTATAATCAAAACAGCATATGCACACTCGAACATTTGAATTTTTTACATAGAAATAAGGTTTTTATTTATTTACATTATTGATTATCTTTCTGCAGATGGTATTTTTTTTCTTTTGTTTTTAAAATTTAAAAACAAATTTCCTATTAATCTAACAGCTTTTTCGCTTTACTTTTTATTAGTGACTAATATCTAAAAAGACCATAGTTAGTATTAAACAATGCTTCATTTCTAGAGAAAAATGTATTTAAACAAAGATTTCAGATTATTAAATAATGGTTGGGTAGTCAAATCAGCAGCTAAGTTAATTATAAAATTGTACATATTAAAGGCCACTTTGAATGCTTTAAATGGATATATGTAAGAATGCTTAGATAATTAATAGTGTTATCCTGACAGACATTTACAGCCTAATAATGAACTAGGAATCACTATACACTACATACTACATTACAACCACTATACACTATATACTTCATTTAACCAAGAACCTTTTTTCAATTTTCTTTTGACTTGATTGTATATATCTTTGGATCAGGGAAAATATCACTGTCACTATCATTAGCCAAATCCATTGTCTGAATTGGTCTCAGACTAGGCTGAAAAAAATAACCTCATTTAACATTTGATTACAAAAATACTTGATTTCATTGCTCAAATAATTAGACTAGCTGTCCATTTGATTTGGCAGAGGACTTGGCTGAACAGTGGTTTCATTTAGAATTGAAAAAAGAAGAACTATGGCTTCATTCTTTTTTTTTTTTTTTTTTTAGATTATTCACCTCCCCAAGGCCCGAGGGGGGCCACTACAGTCAAGGAGGCTACTCATTTTCACTATGGCTTCATTCAGCATTAGAACACCTATTTCTAAAATGCTTTTTGTGCATAAACATTTTTTTTGAATTCTTTACATACTTTATACAAATGATCAAGGATGTCATAGCCATTCTGGATACAGAAATTGAAAGTATAAAATTGTTCATATGTTAAATAAGTATCCAATACCAAAGAAGCAATATTATTGTCAAGGTAATTGTTTTTATCTCCAAATCAGTAGCATTTGTTACTTCATATTCAGATATTGCTGCAAGTTTATTTTACTTGATTTTACTTTCCAAAATCAACACTCTTTTCAATTGCATTATCTGATGTTGTTGTTCTAATGTCAGTTTTAATTGGTGAAGACTTGATTCAAGCAAATTAATCTCATCAAATAACAAAAAAGTTTTAGTGAATGAAAGATATCCAATCCTTGCTTTGTCCAACCTGTTTCACTAAAACTTTAATTGGAGCCTAGCGGTATATCTGTAGTATTGAAAGATTAAACAGATCTTTGTAGAAAACTAAATTTTTATGTTGCTGATTGAATAAGTGCCGCTATTTTTTTGAAGAACTTGAATGTTAAAACTTCAAGTTGTGTTTCTTAGTTAATTCTGAAGCATATCTTTTAAATTGTTTTTTTCAAAATCCAAATCCTAATGTAGCTCTTGTTAACACATTTTTGATCTCTAAACTGCTAGATATTGTACTAGGTCTAGATCTGGCTCCATGAACTGAATCTCCTCTTAAGTATTTACCTAGAATTGACTGGGCAATACTGTATTGTATAGTAGCTTCTCATTGTGACATTAAACTATTTTCAACAGCATCTAATATCAATATTGGACCACCTAAATCTCTCACTTTTCTTACTTTCTGGGTCAACTTTGAAAAAGTTTTCTTTTCAAATAATTGTTCTTTACATTATTTCCCCTATGATTATTGAAATTATCAAATAAACACAGTATACTAACTTGAATAGTTGACCTTAATTAGATTACATTATGTTTTCTTAAAATACACATTGTCTCACATTATTATAAAATAAACAATGTCACATATACATATACATTTACAAGCATAATAAATAATAATCATACATACTTATGCAATAGTATAACAGACATGCATAAATGCAATGCTCTGTATGGAATTAATATGTACACAATTATATATCACATTAATGAAATAACATACATATCATGATGAGCATATTTTGTGTTATGTTTATTATATAATATTATATGTATATATATATATATATATATGTATATGTATATATATATATATATATATATATATATATATATATATATATATATATATATATATATATATATATATATATGTATATAAATATATGTATATATATATGTATATAATATATATATATGTATATATATATATATATATATATATATATATATATATATATATATATATATATATATATATATATATATACACATATACAACTTAAATTGCTTGTTTAGATAAGCACTCTGACGTCACAATGAATTTGCCTCCTGACGAGGGCTTCAGTACATACATTGACTGACAAATAGCCTGACTCCCAGCTGATTGCTGCTACATCAAATGAGGGTTTAGGATGGGGCAGCAAACTTTTTTTTTTTTAATTCTTCGTTTTTGTTTTTGTTTTCTAAAAATGAGATATGCTATAAAGATAAGCAAAACTATATTTATGTATGTATACATATATATAGTTTTGCTTATCTGTATAGCAAAATTATAGAGTTATAGCTACTTTTAAAATTTTGCTTATGATATGACCAACAAATCAGTATACGGAACCATATTTAAGTAACAAAATTGTTACTTAAATAGGTTAGATAAGTAGCTTATATATATGATTAGTTAAACTTTGATCTCAATATTTTTTTAAAGAAACTATATTGATTACTTTCGGTATAAAATATTTCCTTATAATAGCCTTTTTAAAAAATAAGATTTCTTAATAATTAAAACTGATAGAAACATTTATAATAGCAAATGTAAAACATAGTTACCTTGAGGATAAAAAAAGATAAATTCAATTGGATAACTATCTTGCCAAATAAATAAAGGAAATAAAGGGGGACCAAAATTCAGCTCCTAATATGACCTGGCTATTATTTGGGCACTTTGCCATATGTATATAACATTTCGAAAAAGATGTTATCCTGTTTTGACATTGACAATAGGTTTTTTTTCCTTTTTAAATTAAATTTATAGGTACATTTATAAAAAAAGTTTTAACTATACTTTGAAGAGCCAAAACTTATTAAATCATTCTCAAATAAAAATTTACAATTTGTGTAACTAATTACTCATAATTTTTTACCTAAATAACTCTTTCATTTATTTGCAAAGTGAAATATAGCAATTATATTCTTTTTTGCAAAATATAACAATATATTTGTAACAAAAGTAAAAGTAAAGAAATAAATCAAAGTAAAAAAAAAAATCAAATATGAAATATATTTACATAAATCTATTTAATTTAAGCAGTATAAAATACCAGATTTAATCATAGGCCTTTTTTTAGTTAAAACCAACTGCTGTGTTGATCTTATTCACTTCACAACATCATTATTAATTTAATATTTTGTTATTAATCTAAAATTTTTAAAATATTATAATAATTGTTTTGACTATCAAATTGCCATATAAATTTTTGATCTACATTAAAGATTTTTATTGGCTAATATAACAGAGCTGAGCAATTTTCTTTGACACATATAGGGTCATTTTTATGTCTCTCAGTTGAGCTTATTGGACCCTTAGTCTGAAATTTCATTACAAATTTTTTTATGTGAAGAAATGTTAAATACTTTATTTAAATGTGTTTAAATAAAAGTTATACCCAAATAAAAAATTTGAATTTAAAAAATTATACTTTTAAGTATTGTTTGAAATAACATTGTTAACAAGAAATTTTAAAAAATAACCTAACAGAGCGTTAGTCAAAAAATTTTTGACTAGGTCTCCTTTAAGTTAATGGTAAAATTAATAGAATATTTTAATTTTATAAATATTTTTGTAAAGATATTGTCTGCAATAACTTTGTAGCCAGTGGCAGTGGTATCATTATTTTAGGTTGTGCATTTTAAAAGTCAACATGACTATGGCCTATAATTTTTTATTTATAACATCAAAAGATAACAAAAAATAAGTTAAATGTGCCATTTTTAATTTGACTTTGCATTTCGTAAAGTTTTTCAAATAGTTTTAAAATTTCATTAAGTTTTTCAGTTTTCAGTTTATCAGTTTTTAAGCTTTTATAAAGAAGTTAGTTAGTAGTAAAAGCTGTAATTAGGAAAGCCATTGAGTGCATTATTGACACATTACAGCAACCAAAGTGATTGATTGCTGCTTATCCAGCAATCAATTGCTGCTTTAAAACTGTTGACTGAAAATGATTGAACTACTTCTTTGGCAGAGAGTTCCATATATTCGCTGTTCTATTAAAAAATTTTTTCTCTGTACTTATGCCTTGTCATTTCTTGTAATATTTAAAGCAGTGATCCTCAACTGATTGCTAACAATTAGAAAACAAATATTTTTTTCTAGTTTGTCAACATTTTGCATAATTTTAAACATGTATCATCTCTCCCTTTTGTCTCCTTTTCACTATTGTAGTTAGATGCTTTGAACCTTTTTTCATAGAAAAGAAATCTTGATGAAATTGATCTTGAAGAAATTTAAAAAAATATTGATGATACTAGTTTTATAGCTTTGTGCTGGATTCTTTCCATATTGTCACAATAACATTTTGAACTCTAACAAATTAAAGTTAAATAAAGTAATCAAAGTAATTTACAATCAAAATGAGCAAAAGTTTTCTTGATGCTGCCGAACATTTGATTTACTTTGTTGGAAGTAGTCATGACTTGATTTTTCCACCTAAGATTCATACTGAAAAGCAGACCAAGATCTATTTCTCTACTAAACTCAATCAATTGAATACCGTTTGTATAATACGAAATATTTTTGTTGTTATGGTCATAATGCATAACCACACATTTTGAGATGTTAAATAGAAGAAGTCAAGTTTTTGACCATTTGTAGGCATTATCTAGATCTGTTTGAAGTTTAGTAGTACATAGTTTTGTGGATATTTTTGAGAGTATTTTTGTATCATTTATATATTATTTGGTGACATAAGACAAATTTTTAGGATGGTCATTAATCTACAAAAGAAATAGAAGTGGGGCAATCACAGAACCTTGTGGTACACCACTGAAAATCTTAACCCAGTCAGAAATGATTTCACCTTGAACAACTCTTTATCTTCTGCTTCCTAGAAAAGCTTCAATCCATATTAAAATTAGACCATCAAAGTCGAATGGTTTAAATTTGACTAGCAAACTTTTGTGTGGAACAGCGTCGAAGGCTGCAGCAAAATCTAACAAAACTACATCAACTAGAATACCAACAAGGTAATAAAATTCTAAAAATAAGATGAGAAAATACTACTTTTCTTTCTTTGACAAGCTTAAAAATTGATCACAATTCTGAATTTAATTCTAAGTTTTCATTCTTCACATGTGCTTGCTGTTAAGAACAACCAGACAGTTGGTCAAGTGCTCTGCATATTGAGGATGACCAAGAAAACGTTTGAATCTTTGCCAATGGAGCTTAAACTCATGATGTAGTGCCTCTGTCCCTTGTTCACTGAAGATGCCTAGAGAGCATTTCCTTCTGTTGATGGAATATTGAATGTGGTGAAAGACTTTTGATGTTACAGATGGCCCATTGAGAGCAATGTAGGGTTCCTTGAAAGTTTTGATTTTTTCAGAATAGTCTTTGTCAAGTTCATTGCCAAATCATGACTCTACAACAGCATTGAATTTTTGTATTGTGTCAACGTAGTCAAAAACTTGAAATGCAGACTCTTTCAGCTAGCTATAAGTCAATGTTTTTCAGGATCTTTCTGCATTCTGGTCCAGCCAACTGACCACCATGGTATGGCTTAATTTGAATGTGTAGTGCAGAAAGCCACTTGTCAACATTAGTCCAAGAGTCTTTGAGTGACTTAAGCAGATGGTTCACAACTCCTAATAGCAGATGGAGCTCCATTGGAGGGATAAGGTCAATAAGGAGAGAATCATCAGGAAGACTGATAATTGGAGAATGAATAGTGTTGTTAAATCTTTTTACTATTTTGCTATCACCCCAAGAGGCAATGAAAGCTTCAAAGTTTTTCTTGACAGAACCAAAGGTTTGAGGAGTTCCACAACTTGCAAGATTCTTTGCATCAATGTCACCCCATGTACTAGGGTGTGAACTAGCATGTGACTGAATTCCACAAATAATGTTTGCAAGTTTCATGTCACAAGACAAAAAGAAACTTATTTGGTGCACTTGGACGAGTTCTAAGATTGTTTTCACATTCTCATAGGTTTCTGGAAGTTCCTCACAAACAGAAATAAAAAGCTGCCTTTTGACACAGGAGTTTTTTGCAGTTTGATGAGTCAGAAGTCTTCTAGTGACATGTTTTAGGTTTGTTGCAAACACCCAAACTGACTTTGAGAAAACCTCCTCCTCATCTATACCCACTTTCACAAGGTGGTTTTGAGAAATGTTTCTTTTGAGTAGAGTTTTTTCTAGAAGAGACTTTGCACTAATGCAATGTGCAACTACTTTTGGTTCACTGAGGTTCTGTTTTGATGAAAACAGAACCTCAGTGTGAGTAAATTCAGATTCAAGTTGTCGCCCAAAAGACTGAAAGTTAGTTGCAAAATTATTTTCTACAATGCAGGTCTGTGACACATTATTCAAGGTTGAAACCAGTTTCTGCACTCAAGAGTTAGAAAGACAGTGTTCATTTGTACTTTTGCTAAGTCTTCAGCACCAAGGAATTCATTTTCTGGAAAGAGGCATTTGGATCGTGATGAACCTGCAAATAAATTACAAAATGTTGTCAAGATTCTCAACTATTATACAAACCAATTATATTTCTTTATCACATTATAGACATTATTTACCTTGAAGGACTGGAAATGGACTGCCTCCTTGTGCTTGTTTGAGACGAATTGTTCCATGTGGAGATGCTTCAGATAAAGAAATGACTGATACTGCAACTGTTTCAGCAGCAAGTCTGTCCTTTGATTTGACTTCAACCAAGTTCTTGTGTAGAGTACTTTTTGTACATACATGAGCAAAACCACGGCCAATGACTGAAAAGCATTTTCCACATCTTTTCTCTATAGTATATTGAGCTTTTGTAACCTAGGCTGGTCCTGGGTTAGATGAGTTTTCAAGGAAAGTAGGCTCAGCTTTTCCAGATAGTCTTGCAGTTGAGCAAATCTTGCAATCACAGGTTGAAGTTCTGGTCAGTGTTTTTAGACTGATTGAATTAAAGTTGTGAAGTTCTGGCAAAGTGACCTTCTGACCTTCATCACATCTTCTAAGTGATGATCTACAGGCCTCACATACACCAAGAGGGACTCTTGGGTCTTGAAAATCAATCTGTTTCTGTAAAATAACCTGTGATCTGTGTTTCATATCGTCAGTCAGTGCTCTAGAAGCCTTTTTGAAACAAAGAAAGCAGATACATTTTCGGTTTTCTTTATGAGACTTTGCCCTATTAGGCATTTTGTCATGAAAAACTATGTTTTTTGTTTTAAATTAATACAAATCTAAAAAACACAAATGTAAACAAACATATGCATGTCTTTTCCCAGAATTTTACGCGACTTTTAGGTTTGTGTTGCGCTACAAAACTCTGAAGGCTTTGTTCGCTTAACTCCAGAAAAAAAATTTAAAAAGATTTTTTGTTTTTTTTGTTGACAGTGAATTTAATTGCATTGTTTTTTATGAATGTAGAGTTACTTTGACCTGATACAGAAATTTTTTTTAACACAACTGATTTTATTTTCTTTGAACCTTTTCATTTATAACATAAACTTTACATGCAATTTTCTCTCTCGGATGCCAATCAGTGATTTTGAGTTTAATATTTTTTTGATTCTCTAGGTACATACTATCATCCCTCAAGAGGGTTTCTCTGGGTCAGAAGGTTTGGGTGGGAAGCCTTTTTTTGGAACAGTGTACATGATTTGTTTCTAACAAGCCATGTTTCTATCTTGCTAGAAGATTATTCTTATACAAGTATTCCTTCATTTTAGCTCTAATTATACTTTTCATTTTTCATGGGATTGAAGTCAGAGAAACTGGGCAGTAGTTGAGTCTTATCACCTTTTTTGAACAGTGCTGTTATGTTCACTGATCGGAATTAAACTGGAAGCTTACTATTCGTTAAAGATACTCTAAAAATTAATGTTATAGGATTAGCAAAGGCCCAGATTATAAGCAGAAATGGAGGCACCTTATCAGGACCTCAAACTTTGTTTTTATTAGGATTTTTCAGTTTGTCTAATACCATTTGTAACTGATTTCATTTGGATCTAAATCAACAAACTTTAAATGATTCTTATCAAATTCAAATTTGAAATTTGGAAGTTTACCTTCTTCAATTACAAAAAAATCTTGGAAACTTAGTTTGCACTCTTTACACAATTTAAGATCTTTCCATTTACATGCACAGTTTATGTATCAAAGATTTTTCTTTTTTCTTATTAGATTTTTAAGGTCATTTTTGATTCATGGAACGTTTTTTTAATCTAGACATATCAATTACTGGAATAAATTGATTACGTGCCACATTCAACAGATAGATTAATTTATCATACTAATATCATACTATCGTATTGCTGAACCAATAGAGTCTCAAATAGCAGTATCCAATCAACATTTGTAATAAAGTCAGAGATTTAAATGTCACCTTTTTTTGTAATTAATTTTAAGTGCAAGGTTGTTTATGAAAACAGTTTTAATACTGATTTATTTTATTTCATAAAAATTAAAGAAAATATGTTTTTACTTAAAATAAGTTTAATCTATTGAAAAATAATTTTTGTATAAATTTTTTTGTTTTTATTTACCTTTTTTTAACAAATAATTTTGTGAATAAAGCTTTCATTTATATTAAGTTTTTAGAAACAGTATAGTATAATTTTTTGGGTTTTCACAAACTATTTTCAAAAATAAGAAAAAATTATCAATTATCTACTACTTTTTTTGTTCCTTCTATTTTTTTTGTTCCTTCTATTTTTTTTGTTCCTTCTATTTTTTGTCCTTTCTTTTACAATTGTAACTTGTAAAATGAAAACAGAAAATATTGAAAATGTAATATATATCTCTTACTTGTTCCATGACAACTTTCCTATTTTCCCTTCTTGGTAATATTTTTACCAATTCATTTATCTAATTCTATAGTTTTTCAGCAAATAAAACTTTGATAAAGCAAACAAATCTTTGACACTTTTGGCATAATTAGCATTTAATTATTATTTATAAGTTTTCAAATCTTACATCTAACACATGACAATAAGTTATGTATTTCAAACTTTATAAATATTACACATTACAAATGTGAAATTGTTTATAATCATTTGTCTACATTGTTTATAATCATTTTAAAAACGTTTATTTTATTTCAGTTTCAATGTTATTTCTTTCTCAGTTTTAATCGGTGGCCAGATGGAGTAGTTGGAATAGCATATATAGATTCCATTTGTGGTGAATACTCTATAAATGATAATTATGTATGCCAATATTTTACTTATTTTTTTATTTATATGATATATTTTTAAACCTTTTTTAAATTTTTTCAGTGTATATACACTTTTTAATTTTTATTTTTATTGTATTTAAGTTTGAATTTGACAACATAAGTGCTACAGTACATACAATCGGTCATGAATTTGGTCACATTTTAGGATTTAATCATGATGAAGGTAAGCAGGTTGCTTGAACTAAGTTTTCAAGTGAATTGTTGCTAAATTGTTGTATTTCCATAATATTATACCTAAAAGTATGTATGCATATAGATACATACATACAAACATATATACATACAAACATATACATACATGCATACATGCTTACATGCATACATACATACATACATATATACAAACATACATACATATATACATACGTGCATACATATGTTCGCATGTACTTACATACAGACATAAACACATACATACTTACACACATATACATACAAACATATATACATACATAAATACAGAGATGCAAACATTTATTCATAGATACATACATAAATATATACATACATACATACATACATATATACGTACATACACACTTACATACATACATACATACATACATACATGCATTCATACATACATACATACATACATACATACATACATACATACATACATACATACATACATACATACATACATACATACATACATACATACATGCATGCATTCATACATACATACATATACACATATATACAAACATACATACATACATGCATGTATACATTTATGCATACATGCATACATACATTTATGCATACATACATACATACACACATACATACATACATACATAAATGCATACATACATACATACATACATACATACATACATACATACATACACACATACATACATACATACATACATACATACATACATACATACATACATACATACATACATACATACATACATACATACATACATACATACATACATACATACATACATACATACATACATACATACATACGTACAAACATACATACATACATAGATATATACAAACATACATAAAAATATAGATATATACTGAGTGTTGCTAACTAAATTTTATGTTAACAAAAATATTTTTTAATTTCTTAGATAAATGTGATGGACCTGTTATATGCTTAACAAGGAGAGGATGTTTTATGGAAAATCAAGACAAGTAAGTTTTTTTGCTTTTTCTATTGGTGAAAGCAAGTTACTGATATTATATGGGTGACAAATGTAAATTTATTTTATGATATCTTTTTTCAAAGTAGGTGTGCGTATAAATTGATATATATATATATATATATATATATATATATATATATATATATATATATATATATATATATATATATATGTGTATATATATATATATTAGGATGGTTCAAAAACAACCTTTTCGAAAATACTTGCTAGCACTCCTTTATATGTATTGTTTATGACAAAATAACACTGGATTTAAAATATTTTTGAATGAAAGATTTTAAGGGTTGCTACAAACATTAAACAGTAGGGTGCAGTAAAATTCTTATGTTTTTGAAAATAATAAATTTCATGTAAAATTAAATTTCAAGGTAGGTTTGCTATAAACAAGTTTTTGATTAGAAAATGTCTTGATGCCCAAAATTTCACAATTTAGACATTATTAAAATGAAATAAAATTATATTAGTATAAAATAAATATGTACTGTTTTTATGTATTATACTTTCATAAAGAGTCTAGTGCCGAATCGATTTTAAAATAAGTTCTGACTTTGCTCTGCACCATTTAAAATCATTATAGATTGTAGTTTATTGTTATTTAATTTGTTACTTGTTATTTAATTAAGTCATTCATAAATTATGTCAAAAGCTAAAACAATTATCTATGACTATAATTTCAGATTTTATTGGACCTGGAATAGATTTTATTCATAGTGAACTGCCTACAAACAGAGCAGTTATTCAAAAAGGAATTTTATTGAAAAAACAAAAGAATATACACCAAAGCAGATATTTTAACAAAGATCAAGCGTTCCACTTGTTTTTTTTAATGGAGAAAAGCAAGTTTTACATTTCAGTAACCACTTGTTATTGGTGAAAAATTGTTATATTGTTGGATAAAAACTCTTTGGGAAAAGGTAGAAAATGTTGCATGGGGAAGAACTAAAGTAAAATTAAAAGAAGAATTTATATTGAAATTAGACAAGCTTGTGGACCTCACCACGTGTCCTTATACAATTCTTTCATGTGATAATAATCTGTCTGAGTGTACTTCTCCAAAAAATTGTAAAAATAAAGCACGTATAAGTTGCACCTGTATTGTTACTAAAAAAATTCCAGCTATGGAGCTTAGATGGCTATAAAGTCAAAGAAATAAGACATGTGAAATGTCTGACATGTAGATGGGACATGCTGATAAAACAAAAAGTAGACAATAAAATATATAAAAACTCAAAAGAGAAAAGTCAGTGACGAAGAAGCTTACCAAAGAAGAATTAAAAAGCTACAGGATGAGTAGTTGTTTTTAAAGGTAAGTATAAGATAAAAGTAATAAATATTATATATATATATATATATATATATATATATATATATATATATATATATATATATATATATATATATATATATATATATATATATATATATGTTTATATATATATTTATTTATATATGTGTATATATAATAATAATAATAATAATAATAATAATAATAATAATAATAATAGTAGTATTAAAAGTTACATATATAATAATATTAATAGTTGTAAATGTTTGGTTTTAGCTCACAGAAAAAGACTATTTAGAATTAGACAAAGAATATCAAGGAATTATTTTTCCTTGCTCTCCTTTAAACAAAAACTATGATCCATCGAAAGTTTAATTGAAGATTTAATTGAAGCAAGATTTCTCACCCCTGAAACCTCTTACCATGATTGTGACCCCTGAAAAATGGTGCTTGTGGTTCTTTTAAGTTGACATAATTCATGAAAAAAGTCATGGCGAATGCAAAGAAAAATGATAATTCAAAACTTCCAAATGCAGAAAATATTGGTTTTTACTTTGATGGAAGGAAAGATTCAGCAAAAGTAATGATATATGATTCAAATGCACAGGCACATCCTATTATTATCAAAGAGCAACAAATAACCGTGACTTTAGAACCTGGCGGTCAATATCTTGGTCATTTTACCCTGGATGCACATATTCATCCAGATAAGCCAGCTAAAAAGATTATTAAAGGTGTTTATTTTTTGCTAAAACATCATAATCTTACTGAATCGTGTTTTGTACTTGGACCAGATAGTACTTCAGTTAACCTGGCTGGAAAGGTGGCGCAATAGCACATCTTGAAAAGCTGTTTAAAGTCACAAGTGCCATTGGGTCAAAAGCATGCTTTATTTAACTTTATTTTTTAGAGTTATTTTTGTGTCACTTTATAGAAGGAATTGATGAATCAACATCATGTAGTACTGGATTTGTAGGTCCTGTGGGAAAATTTATTTTTGGTTCTAATAAATGGAGTATTTTCCTGAATTTTGACTGTTCCAGATGGAGAGAGCTCTTTTGACTGTCCAGAAACAATACTAAAAAATATGTCAATAGATTAAAAACAATCCTAAAAGCTATGTGAAGCAGTTAGCATTGGTGAGCTGCTACCTAATCTAAGAGAAATTCCATGAAGCCCCTTCAAGTCATCCCAGATGGCTCACTACTGGCATGAGAATAGTCTTTATGTGAAATTTGAAGAATCTAGAGTTACTTGTCTGTATTCTGTTTACAATATTACTTTAAACTTTTTTTTGACATAAAAGTAAAAGACAAACTTGAAGATGCTTCCTATCACATTTTTCTCAATTGAGAGTTCTCAGAATTCAACCTGATAGAGTAAAAGAAATCGTCACTCCCTACACCTAGTTAGGAGCTTGGTATGCAAACCATGAAAGTATTTTAATATCTTTGTTATCTAGTAATATTGCAAAAGACCACAACTTTTCAGTTGACCATATTTTGAAACAAAAGAGTAATGATATCCTTGGAAATAAGCAAATTCAACCAAGAAAAACACCTAAACTGAACTTTGAAGCAACTGCTCTTCAATAGCTAGTTAAATAAAAAAATGAAGAAGCACAAGGACCTGGTTTTACTTGTTGGCTTACTAATGATAAGCTGTTATTGCTAAGATTGACACCTTTAATAATTCCTTTTTTCAAAATTCATACTCAAAGTACTGAGCGTGTTGTAAAACAAGTGACAGTAACATTTATATTTGTAGTTGGACCTAATGCAAGAGATGGGTATATTAGAGCTAGTGCTCAACTTGGAGAATTGTTACCTGTGTTCAAAACAATAAATGAAATTTTGTTTTTAATATCAATACACATATTGTTTTTTTAATAATACAGCGAAGAAAATAGACTTTATTTTTTGTTCTAATTTAATAAAAATGGCAGTGAAACAAATATTAAATCTACTTTATTTCTTATTATCTTCTACTAAAGTTAAAAAATTTATAAATTGCTATGTTTAATTACATACAAATGGAAAAAAAAATTAAAAGTATTCAATTTGTGGAGAAAACAGAACTAGCCTCATTTACGTTATATACAAGAAAATACAGAAAATATTTTGTTTTTTTCATTTAATATGTAGTACCGCGTCCTGAACTTTTAATGACTTCAAATATGCAACTTGACATACTAGTCACAAGATTTTGGATAGTTTCTATATATATTTCATTCCAAGCTTCTCTGATACAAGTTTTCAGCTCCAATGTGAATTCAAATTGCTTACCATTTTCATAAACCTTTCCAGAAAGTAATTCTGATAGATTTTCAATTGGGTTTAGATCTAGACTGCATGCGGGCCATTCATTTACGTGAATATTTTTTTCTCTAAACTAAGCATTTGTAAGATTTGAATTGTATAGCAGTATTGTCTTGTTGAAAAGTGAAATTTTCACCCATCAGTTTCTTTGTTCTTGCAAACTAATTTCTAACAAACCAAAATAATTTCTAATAAGTCAATGTAGTCCTGTGAATTTGTTTTTATTGAAATCCATGCCAGTGGAACTTTTCCAGCAAAGAAAAAAAACCCCAAACCATAACAGTTTCGCCACCAAAGCATGACTCATCCAAATTTCTTCCTCTTTTCAAAGATCATGCCAGTAATATTAATTGCTATCAGGACCATCTAGATTGAACTTTTTTCATCATTAAAGTGAACTTGATGAGACTCTTCCTGCCATGAAAAGTGTTCTTTTGTAAATTGTAATCTAGCTCCTTTATGAAAACAGTATGTTTTGATTTTGGTTTAAGCATTTTATCAAACTGTGTTTGGGTCTCCATGATTTGTCTCACACAGTTGAACAGTTAAAGGTAATTGTACATTAGCACAGATTTGAGATCATATTCTGAGCAGTAGCACAGCATACAATAGCTCATTTAGTACAATTATCTATTTTACATTTATCATCACTTCCCTTATAAGCCCATCTTGAAGTAATTATTAACAACTTTTGAGATCTTTTAAATTTTTTTTTGCAATCTCCCAATTAAATAAGCCTATATCTTTTTTGCTTTGGATTCAGCTATTTCTTCATTCATTCTTCAAAAACTAAATGTTAAAAACTTTATGAGCACTGATTTCACAGTCTTTGTTTAACTTACAAATAATAATAAAAAATTAGGTCACAAATGCATATCACCAGATCAAAATATACAAGTAAACTAAAAATAATTATTGATGAGGCTAATTCTATTTCTTACTGCAAATATCAAGTACTATACATTTTATGGTTTTATCAAATGTACCACAATTTAGTTATGTTATATTATAATCTAAAAAGTTGTTGCTTGTAACAATAATTATAAATGGGTGGATACAAAACATGCACCTCCCAAGTTTGTTTACAGATTTACAAAATATTGGATTAGAAAATGGTGAAGCTAATTCTATTTTTTCCACTGAGTGATATCAAAAGATCATTTCGGTAAGATTGATAAACCACCTGTTTTTTGAGGTGGATAAACTACCTGTTTTTTTGTTGAAACCGCATCACTAACACTATCTCTTTTTGTTTCAAAAACAAAATAAGAAATTCTAAAGAACTAGAAAGTCTAAAGAACTTTTTATTCATTAAAACTTTAAAAAATATATATTTAATGCCCCCTCTTCCTTCCACTGAAAAGTGCAAAATCTGCACTGCAGATTTTGCACAATTTTCACTAAAGTTTAAATTTTCAGGATCAATGAAAAGTAATAACTATCAAACAAGTATCAAACAAACTTTTAATTGTTTACAAATATTATTTGCACATTTTTTTTTTTTTAAATGAGATTTTATATATTTTTTCTATTTCTAAAAGTGCAAATTTAGATTTAAAAACTTTATCAGATCAAAAAAAATATTTTGGGAAACTCTATTTAAAATTCAAATTTGTATAAGAATACATCTTTTCCTAAGCTTTTACTGGAAAAAAAACTCTCTCTGTACCCTACTAAACAGGTTCCTAATATTATAGGAAAAATTATTGGGTCTGTTCACTAAAGTTAAATTTCAAATTAAGTTAAATATGAGAGGGAGTGACAAAATGGGCATACATTCCCTGGGCGCTATGCTAATAGGGACACAAAAAGGGACAATAGACTTTGTCAAATATTAAATTTTAATTTTTTTTTTTTTTTTTGTGTATACATGTCTTTGAGTGTCTATATAGGATACAAAGTTAAGGCTTATAACTATAAGCTGGTGTCTTTTGCCTTTATACAGTGCAAGGTGACAGAGAGAATTATAAAATATTAAATTATGAAACACTGTAAGTGTCCTAATTTCAAAGTCTCAATATGATCTTTACGTGACTATAGCTTCTTAGCAAAACTGATTGAATCCCGCAACATTTTACCAATTTTACCAAATCATTCAACAAAGTGTGAAACACAATGATTTATTCATAAGGATCATTCCTATGGCATTTGAGACCAGCTATTAAACTGATTCACTAGTTGGGTTGCTGATAAACAACAACGAGTAGTAATTGGAGAATAAATATCCAAAAGAAAAAAAGTGTTCAGAATCTCTCAAATATTAGTTCTTGTATCAATGCTCTTTGTGTTCTTTGTCAGTTTATTTCTAGACTGGATTTGTTGTCATACCAAATTATATGTCAATTTTGGCAGGATCATAGGAGTTATCAATGCCAATCAATGTTGCAGCAATATCAACATTCAGTATTGGAAGATCTAGTGTTGTTTTCTTTCATCAATACTAAACAATTTATGTATAAGTTTTATTAATTATTTTAATAAATAAATTAAAATGTAACATCCTTTTTTATTCTTCATGTACAGTCTTGCTAAATAGAAGTTTTACAAGCTTTTGGAGACCAGGCAATCAGCTCAGATTGTTGGTATAAAACCAATTGCAAAATGGCTACAGGAAATCACTGTTTCCCTAAAGCCTTTCTTCAGCTTTAACTAAAACATCAACCTATGATGAGCAGATAACTCTTCTTGACTATGAAATAGCATTTTTTGCAAAATGTATGATAATATCAAAATCATAATAAACCTGCAAACTTATATTTTTTTTCAACAAGATTTTTAGCATTAGCTTCATGACAAGCTTTTAAAAATTGTATCCTCAAAGTTGCCCATCATCATTTCATTTAAAAAATTTAATCTAGATTTGGCATTGTGTAAACTATTTCTTTAAGATTCTCCTTCATCTTGTTTAAAGACTAAGAACCAGTAAAAATAAAAGTTTGTGAAATAGAAGGCAACTTCTTGTAAGATATTTTGCAACTTAATAGTTTAAATGAATCTTTGTTTTTTATATGCATTAGTATGCAGAAGGTGTACGACCTTTAAGTAAAACTAAAAATTGATAAAAAAAAAAAGAATGTAGGATCACTTGACATGTGACCTAAAAAAGACATCTTTTAAATGTTTAAAAGACATTTTTTATGTCCGTGTGAACAGGACTATAGAATATCTGTTGATTACTCATCTTGAAAATGAACTGGATACATCTCTGCTAATGCAAAACAACAGTATTAGAAATAAAAACTCAATTTTCAAAATTAAAATTAAAAAAACAATTTGTAAATATTACTTACAGAAAAAGTATGATTTAAAATTTTATTTATATCAATAATAATAGAAAAAAGTAACAACTAAGAATGCAACGCCTCGTCCCATGTATGTTGAGGTGTTCTATTTATAATTTTATTATTTTCTTTTTCTCTAAATATAATAGTTAAACATAAAGTAAAATTTTAACTTTGGAAAGAAGTGAAGGATCGAAAACAAAATGAGAAAAAAACAAAAGTAAAGTTTCGTAAAGAAAATTAGAAAAAAAAATTAACACTCTTAGATTGCGTTCGTTGGACAAAAAATAAAATAAAAAAAATCTTGTGACTTCCATAACAGCAGAAATAGAATAATTCTGTTAATCAATATTTTTTTTAGTTCAATGATTCCAAAGAGTCACAAGCTGCGAGTTATCAAGACATTGAAGGCTCCTAGAAAAATCAAATTTTTAAGTTTGTCATAGTGACCAAAATATATATAAAAATGATCTTGTTATACAAACTAGATAAATTTTTAACTATCCTGCTTTATGGAAAATAATATAAGACACTGATCGATTGACAATAAATTTGTTGGGAACTTCTGCAAACCCTAGAAGTTTATAAAGAGATTAAAAAAAACACAAATTTGTTATATCCAACATTATAGAGGAACAGCGAGACAAAGTTAGAGATTGATTTGTGTGGAGTAAGACTGTATTATCGCTCTTTTCTGTACTTCTTTTCGGATCCTTTAATTTAACTAATCCCAGAGTTCAATCCAGCTTTTGTCTTGAAATGGAGGTAGAGAAAATTTTCATATTGCATTAAAAGTCATCGACAAAACAATATTTACCATAACTATTATCTAGAATGGAAAACAGTTACGTTTCACTTAAAAAGTAAAATGTCAGTTGATCATCAATTAAAATAAATAAGTTAAAAATAAAACAAAGAAATAATACAATATAATAATACAATCGATTCTTGACATGAAAATTTTTACAAATAATACAAATAATAATACAATCGATTCATGACATGAAAATTTTTAGCTTCAAGAAATTTGGCTTTTAGGGGTGAAATGCTATTTATAAATTATAAATTATATTTCTTTTTTTTTTTTTTTTGTAAATTAGAAATTATGACTTAATGTTATAATTAGATATTGTTTGTAAGTATTAATTAACAACAGGACTACTAATTTCATTTTGTTTGTTTGTTTGCAAGTAGGATATGATCAAAAGTTGTTCAAAAATTAAAATGTATACCTCCTTAATGCGCTTGAACTAATTGCATGCCTTCCATGAGAAAACACTAAAGATCATTTGCATCTAAGTACTAAGAACCAAAAAAAAAAGAAAAAGGTGTGTAAGCAAATTACTTATCCTGAAATAAAAAAAAAATAAAATAAAATTACTGAGCACAGATACAGAATCCTTAATGTTCAAATATGTCCTAGTCAAAGTTACAACAATGGCACTAAAATGGAAGGCATCTGTAATAAAATTCAGGTTTTGATTAGACAGATTAATCCACAAGTAGAAATTATATCCTTTGATCAGCTGCAGCCCAGTTTGTTGGAATAATCTTCACAAAAAGATAAGGCTATCATAGCATTAACTCATTGCAATTGAGCTTAAAGAGTGATGCAGTCATTGCTTACAAAAAAATCAAGAGAGATCATAAAAGCTTTAAATTCTGAAAGTTTAATGATGATTTTATGAAGATTTTAAATGAAGCCTTTTGACTAATTTTGATTAAAAAAATGCAATTCACTGAAGTCATGATTGTTGAGAACAAGTTTTATAAAAATTCAAAAAGAATTTCTATGGTCTTAACAAAAATCTCTAGCAGATAAAGAACTAGGTTTGAAAGCTGAGAATCTTGGTGAATTCTACCCGGCAAACTTAAGTAAAAATGAATTTTCTGATAAAGCTTTTCATTTTTTTCCTTTAGAAAAAGCACTCTAGCCAAAAAAAAGGCCTGTTGGAAATAAAATTTAGGGAAGACACTGCTTTCAGTAATTCCAAATGTGTGTGTTTTACTTTGAATCTTTCCAGCTTTACCTGAATTAACCTCTTAATGCGAAAATTCTTTCATCAAGCTGTAAAGGTTTATCTTCGTTCCACAATTAATCAGAAGCAATTATGCTACATAATGATCCTTTCAGATTTAAACAATAACCATATAATTCAAATCAGATTTAAGCAATCTAATTGTTTGTTTGTGTATTATAATTGAGTTTTTGCTATAGTAACCTTAATACGGTTATGAATTTTCTATTACAAATATATAAAAAATAAGTATTCCAATTTGTATACTGTTTATTATTTAAGACTTAAAGCATAATAGAGCATACTTATATATAGGTAAATTTTGTAACCGGACATAACAAAACTACTGTGCGGGCCTATATATATAAATATAAATATATATATATATAAATATATATATATATAAATACATATATATATATATATATATATATATATATATATATATATATATATATATATATATATATATATATATATATGTATATATATATATATATAAGTATATATATATATAAATATATATATATATATATATATATATGTATATATATATATATATACATAATATATATATATATATATATATATATATATATATATATATATATATATATATATATATATATATATATATATATATATATATATATATATGTATATCTATATACAGTCAGAGAAATAAGTATCCGAACAAAACATTTTATTGTGAAAAATAAACTTTGTCAGGTTATTTCAGAAAAACATATGTTTTTGATAAATACTTTTATAATTATTCTAAAAGCAAATTTAATTACGATTTTATGTTGCAAAAAATTAATCAACGGTAATTAACTTGCGTTGCTAAAATTTCCGAAGGAGTAATAAAACTTCAAAAAAATAATTATCCGAACATGTTGTTTTGTAAACGAAGTTTTGAAATTGATTATTAAAAAAAGTTTTTAAACCAATGGTTTTAGAAATATTGTTGTTTTACAACGAGTAATTTTTAATAATTGACTGATATTTTTTTAAATTCATTTGATTTACCATTGATATCATCAAGTATGGGAGTTAAAATCAAGGAATGGTCCCAAGCTCAGCGCAATTTGGTTATTGACTTGTTCAAGCAAGGTAAAACGTTTAGGTCGATAAATAAAGCGACTGGAATGGCATCAGGAACCATCAGCGATCTGATTAAAAAGTATAATATGTTTGGATATGTGCAAAATCAGCCCAGATTCGGAGCAAAGCGTAAAACAACATCAAGAATAGATCGACAAATTGTCAAGATGGTGCAAAAAAACCGCTTTTTATCAGCACCAAAAGTGTCAAGCCTCCTTGAGAAAGATTTTGGGTTAAAAGTGAGCACATGTACTATTCGAAATCGATTGAAAGAAAGTGGATTCAAAGCAAGAGCTCCACGCAAGAAACCATTCCTTTCAAAAATCCATCAAAAACGAAGACTTGCATTTGCTAAAAAATATGTAAATATGCCGGTATCATTCTTCAGGAAAGTTTTGTGGACAGACGAGTCAAAATTTAATCTTGTGAAGTCCGATGGAGCTCAAAAAGTATGGAGAAAAAAAAGGGAAGCATTCACACTCAGTTGTATTCGAGGCACAGTAAAATTTAGTGGAGGCAATGTTATGGTATGGGGATCGATGGCTTGGAACGGAACAGGAAAACTGGAGTTTATTGATGGAATTATGGACTCTGAGGTTTATGTTAACATTCTCAATAAAAATCTTCTGGCTTCAACTAAAAAATTGCGATTAGGAAAACATTTTATCTTCCAACAAGACAATGACCCTAAACATACGTCAAAAAAAGCAAAAGAGTTTTTTATCCAAAAGCAAATTGAGTTACTTGAATGGCCTGCGCAAAGTCCAGATCTCAATCCAATTGAACATCTCTGGGCTATTCTGGATAAAAAAATGTAGCACACGATGTCTAAAAAGAAAAGAAGATTTAAAAATCATGCTCCAAGAAGCTTGGGCTGATATCGACTCAGATACGACAAAGAAATTAGTTGAAACAATGCCATGTTGACTTGCAGAAGTCATAAAAGGTAAAGGCGGTCCAACTCGATATTAAAAAGTCATAAAAATAATTACTCGGAGAAACGTTAATCTTTAAGCCTCAATCTTTAAAATTTTGTTCGGATACTTATTTAATGCCAAAAAATTGCATAGTTTAAATGTATCTTAATTTTTTATCAATTAAATATTATTATTGATATTTTTTTTTTTGCATATTGAATTCGTAATAAAATTTTCTTTCAGAATAATCATTTCTTTTATTTTTATAAAGTTTTTTTTTTCGGAAATAATCTGACAAAGTTTACTTTCCATAAAAAAATCTTTTGTTCGGATACTTATTTCTCTAACTGTATATATATATATGTATTTATATGTGTATCTATATATATATTTATATATATACTATAGTGTATATAGAGTAGCAATTGCTTGCTAGTTTTTCTTATCTTTATAGCATAGGGCTTTTTCAGAAAAATTAGAAAAAAACAAATAATGAAAGAAAAGATTGCTGCCCCGTCCCAAGCCCTCATTTTATGTAATGGAACTCCTAAGCAGCAGCAGGCTATATTATGTACTAAAGCCCATTTAAGTGTGCTTATCTAAACACATCTCAGTGATTATCTTGCCATGCATTTATAGTTATATATATATATATATATATATATATATATATATATATATATATATATATATATATATATATATATATATATATATATATATATATATATAAACATGTACTGAATACATCTAAATGCATGGCAAGATAAACACATCTCAGTGATTATCTATGCATAAATGCATGGCAAGATAAACACATCTCAGTGATTATCTTGCCATGCATTTATAGTTATATATATATATGTGTATATATATATATATATATATATATATATATATATATATATATATTATATATATATATATAAACATGTACTGAATATAACATATTTAGATATAAATATATAATTTCAGATCAAGTAGACCAGGTTTTTCTAACTGCAGCATGGAGGTTTTTAAAACAAAAGAGTATACCTGTCTTACAAATTTGCCTTTTGAAGTAAGTATCAGTTCATACTTTTTCTTTTGTATTATCTTTTTGTTATTATCAAGTTTATTATTAATTTATTAAATGTTTTTAACAAAATTACATTTTTTAGAAATATGTTAAATAATTATTTTTTAATATAAAAAGTAATTTATTGAAAAATGTGTTAGTATTTTATTTTTAACAATTTCGGTTATTATTACTAATATTTTTTGTTATTGTTGTTTATTTGTATATTGTTATTTATTGGTTACATTTTTTTATAACTTAACTACAACCAATGTGTAATTCAGTCTAACTGTGTTTTATTGTTTTGATGTAATTTATATTATATATATAGCTAAATTTATTTTTGTAAATTTTTATTATATAAATCAGTGCTGCTACAAAACTTTTGAGTTTCTTTTTGAATAAAATTTTTATGTAGCCTTATGCAAAAGTGTGTGGTAATGGAATTCTTGAAAAAGATGAACAATGCGATTGTGGAACTATCGAGGTATTTAAGTATATTTATTTATTTATTTTGATATATATGTAGGTGTGTGTATATAAATATACACCAACACCCATATATATATATATATATATATATATATATATATATATATATATATATATATATATATATATATATATATATATATATATATATATATATATATATATATATATATATATATATATATATATATATATATATATATATATATATATATATATATATATATATATATATATATATATATATATATATATATATATATATATATATATATATATATATATATATATATATATATATATATATATATATATATATTATATATATATATATATATATATATATATATATATATATATATATATATATATATATATATATATATATATATATATATATATATATATATATATATATATATATATATATATATATATATATATATACAGTTAGAGAAATAAGTATCCGAACAAAAGATTTTTTTATGGAAAGTAAACTTTGTCAGATTATTTCCGAAAAAAAAAACTTTATAAAAATAAAAGAAATGATTATTCTGAAAGAAAATTTTATTACGAATTCAATATGCAAAAAAAAAAATATCAATAATAATATTTAATTGATAAAAAATTAAGATACATTTAAACTATGCAATTTTTTGGCATTAAATAAGTATCCGAACAAAATTTTAAAGATTGAGGCTTAAAGATTAACGTTTCTCCGAGTACTTATTTTTATGACTTTTTAATATCGAGTTGGACCCGCCTTTACCTTTTATGACTTCTGCAAGTCAACATGGCATTGTTTCAACTAATTTCTTTGTCGTATCTGAGTCGATATCAGCCCAAGCTTCTTGGAGCATGATTTTTAAATCTTCTTTTCTTTTTAGACATCGTGTGCTACATTTTTTTATCCAGAATAGCCCAGAGATGTTCAATTGGATTGAGATCTGGACTTTGCGCAGGCCATTCAAGTAACTCAATTTGCTTTTGGATAAAAAACTCTTTTGCTTTTTTTGACGTATGTTTAGGGTCATTGTCTTGTTGGAAGATAAAATGTTTTCCTAATCGCAATTTTTTAGTTGAAGCCAGAAGATTTTTATTGAGAATGTTAACATAAACCTCAGAGTCCATAATTCCATCAATAAACTCCAGTTTTCCTGTTCCGTTCCAAGCCATCGATCCCCATACCATAACATTGCCTCCACTAAATTTTACTGTGCCTCGAATACAACTGAGTGTGAATGCTTCCCTTTTTTTTCTCCATACTTTTTGAGCTCCATCGGACTTCACAAGATTAAATTTTGACTCGTCTGTCCACAAAACTTTCCTGAAGAATGATACCGGCATATTTACATATATCCAAACATATTATACTTTTTAATCAGATCGCTGATGGTTCCTAATGCCATTCCAGTCGCTTTATTTATCGACGTTTTACCTTGCTTGAACAAGTCAATAACCAAATTGCGCTGAGCTTGGGACCATTCCTTGATTTTAACTCCCATACTTGATGATATCAATGGTAAATCAAATGAATTTAAAAAATATCAGTCAATTATTAAAAATTACTCGTTGTAAAACAACAATATTTCTAAAACCATTGGTTTAAAAACTTTTTTTAATAATCAATTTCAAAACTTCGTTTACAAAACAACATGTTCGGATAATTATTTTTCATTGAAGTTTTATCACTCCTTCGGAAATTTTAGCAACGCAAGTTAATTACCGTTGATTAATTTTTTGCAACATAAAATCGTAATTAAATTTGCTTTTAGAATAATTATAAAAGTATTTATCAAAAACATACGTTTTTCTGAAATAACCTGACAAAGTTTATTTTTCACAATAAAATGTTTTGTTCGGATACTTATTTCTCTGACTGTATATAGATATACATATATATATATATATATATATATATATATATATATATATATATATATATATATATATATATATATATATATATATATATATATATATATTCATTATTATTAGGTCAACAAAATAAATTTAATATATATATTTATGTAAATATATAAATATATATATATATATATATATACATATATACATACATATATATATATACACTACCGTGCAAAAGTCTCCGCTCATTTGTAATATTTCAATAAAGTAACAAAAGTTTTTAAGAAAATTGCGTTTATTTTTAGTTGTTTATTCAATAAAGAATTAGACAGTAAATACAATACATTTTAGGATGATTTTAAATATATAAAATCAATAAAATGTTAATATACAAAGTTGTAAATGTTAAATTTTATTTTCATTAATATGAGACCCCTTGATGCGTATAACAGCAGCACATAATCTTGGCATTCGGGCTAATAATTTATTCATGGTTTCCGCTGTTATCTCATTCCAAGCTTTTTGCAAACGTTCCCATAGCATTTGCTGATTAATAAAAGATGTTTCACCTGCTTCTCTGATCTTCCGATCCAGTTCATCCCACAACTTTTCGATGGGTGATAGATCTGGTGATTGAGGAGGCCAAGTCATAATTTTGCAAACTTTTCCCCTTTCTTTTAGTTTCAAATAATTTTTGCATAATCCAGATTCATGTTTTGGATCGTTGTCCTGCTGCATGATGAATCCTTTCCCAATTATACGAATACCAGATGGAATCGCGTGCTTAACCAAAATATTATGGTACATGTGTTTATCCATGGTCGATGTGATTTTAACTAAATCTCCAGTTAACCCATTGCCAAAACATCCCCAAAGCATAATATTACCACCTCCATGTTTTACAGTACTTTGTATACATTGAGGAAGCACTCTCTCATTAGGTAAACGCCTAACATGCACGCGACGTCGGGTACCAAAAAGCTCGAACCTACTCTCGTCTGTCCATAGAACTTTCTTCCAATCTTCTAATCCCCAATTTTTATGCATTTTTGCCCATTCCAATCTTTTCTTCTTATTTACTGCCCTCAACAAAGGTTTACGTGCAGCAACGCGTCCAATTAAGTTGACTGATCTTAGTCTTCTTTTTACAGTATCAGTTGATACTGGCTTTACCCTTGTTTTGTTGAGTTCTGCTGTTAAAATTGTGGCTGGAATTTTTCTATTTCTTTTGCTGGACACAACAATAAACTTATCTTCTTGCCGTGATGTAACTCTTGGTCTTCCAGAACGTGATCTGTCACTGTTGGAACCAATATCATGCAATCGTTGTAGAGCATATCTCACGCCTGATTCGGATATTTTTAACCTGGAAGCAATTTTTCTATATGAATAACCTTCTTCACGTAAAATACATATTTTGCCACGAAGTTCTGCACAATATTCTTTCTTTACTTTCACCATTTCTCAAATTCTTTATTAAATTCAAGACATTAAATGCGCACACTAATGCCATTTTCAAGTATGAATATAAACATAAGTCTATTAAAAGCAACCAATTAAAATTACTGAAAACATCCTTACCATGCCGGAAAGTATCATGCTATTGTCAAACCTAAGCTTACAAAAAAATATTTTGGTTAAAACTTTTGTGCAGTTTTAAAATTTAATAAAGAATACTGAAGAACTTTATATGTATTTTACGTGAAAAAGGTTATTCATATAGAAAAATTCTGCCATGTTTTTAGCAGCAGAACTTAACAAAACAAAGGTAAACAAAATTATTTGAAACAAAAAGAAAAGGAAAAAGTATGCAAAATTATGATTTGCCTCATCAACTTTTTATATTAACATTTTATTCTTTTTATATATTTAAAATCATCCTAAAATGTATTGCATTTACTGTTCCTTGCAAATATTACACATGAGCGGAGACTTTTGCACGGTATTGTATATATATATATATATATATATATATATATATATATATATATATATATATATATAATATATATATGTATATATATATATATATATATATATATATATATATATATATATATATAATATATATATATACATATATATATATATATCATATATATATATATATGTATGTATATATGTATATATATATACATATATACATACATATATATATTTTTATCTATAATTTATGTAATATATGTATATATGTATATAAACATATATATATTATATATATATATACATATATATATATATCAATTTTTATTGCCAACTTAATGATGACATATAAACAGTTTGAGGTCGGTAATATTTTTTCCAAATTCTGAGGGTTGTATATATATATATATATATATATATATATATATATATATATATATATATATATATATATATATATATATATATATATATATATATACTTATTTATATATATATTTTATTTTATATATATATGTATATATATATATAGTATATATATATATGTATACATATATATTATATATATATGTTATATATATATGTATATATATATATGTATACATATATATATATATATATATATATATATTATATATATATTGCATATATATTATTTATATATATATATGTATATATATTATATATTTATACATATATATATATTTATATATATATATATATATATATCATATATATAAATATACATATATATATATATATATATTTATATATATATATATATATATATATATATATATTCAACCCTCAGAATTTGGAAAAAATATTACCGACTTCAAACTGTTACATGTCATCATTAAGTTGGCAAAAAAAATTTGATATATATATATATATCAAATTTTTTTATATATGTATGTATATATGTATATACATACATATATACAGACATATATATAAATATATAAGTATATATATAAATATATACATGTATGTATATATATATATATATATATATATATATATATAAATTTATATATTTACATACATATATATTAAATTTATTTTGTAGACTTAATGATGACATATATATATATATGCATGTATGTATATATGTATATTTAATACATACATACATAAATATATATATATATACATATATATATATATATTTATATTTACATATATATATATATATATATATATATATATTATGTATATATATATAAATATATATATATATATGTATATATATATATATATATATATATATATATATATATATATATATATATATATATATATATATATATATATATATATATATATATATATATGTATATATATTTATAAATATATGCATATACTATGCAAACACTAATAAAGACAACTTTTTTGATGACTTTTTAACTATCTAATGTAATAATATTAACATTTAGTGCTAACATTTTGCAAGTTTCAGTACTAAAGTTGTTTTGTTTTTTCTATTATTTGTTAGAAATAAATAAAATTGTTTGAGCATTAAATTGTTTAAAAATTAAAATATTAGTTTATATTTGGTTATTATGTTAAGTTATGTATATTTTATAATTTGATAGACTAAAAAATTTAAATAGAGATTTCATTATGCATTAAATTCAAGTATTTAACATGTATTTTTATAAAGTTTTAAGTTTTATACTATTTGGATCATTATTAAATACTGTTTTATAATATATGGTAAACAATAAGTTTCATTATTTATTAAAATTTACAAGAACAAATTACTTTAAATTTTGTGCACAAATGTTATTACATAAGTTATAAATTTACATAAAAAAAACAAATTAGTTTAAATTTTGTACACTTTACTTAGCATTGAAAAATTAAAACACATTTTTTCGAAGAGAGATGATAGCAAAGAGGATAATGATAGAACTATAATAGTAATGATAAAATCCTTATTTGAATTTTGTTTTTCGTTTTATTGCCTTAAAATCATAAGTATTCTTGTAAACTTCATTCATTTTATATTGTTATTATTGTGTTAAAAATATATATATTTTTAAAAGAAGCTCTTAAAGCAGGCAAGAAAACTAAAGTCATGTATACCGAAGAATGCTTTTTACAACATATTTAGCTTGCTTTTTTGTCGGTTTGTTTATTTATTTTTTTGGTGTTTGCTCAAAAAAAACCATGAGGTCAACGGTAACAATACTAGAAATCGTTAAAAAAGCAAATAAAACAAACAACGCATAACTTACTTAGGTTTAGCGTAAATAAAAGAAATTGTAAGAAAAGTAATTTAAACAAACAATTAACTACAAACTTTTAGCATTTTAGTTTAGCGTAAATAAACTTTCTTAGCAGACTAAAAAGCAAATAATGAAAAATATATAAAAACCCTTTTTAAAAACAACATTTGAAAAATGAACTAAAAAGTAAAAAATGAACTATATCATGGGACCAAAGGACTTTGGGTACCTACACAACCTGAAATACCCATTAAAGTCGATTACTAAAAGTGTTGGGAGCCAATAGGAACAAGTTGTATGTAGTTGCCCAATATTTTCAGTCATTGACTTTAATGGATATTTCAGGTTGTGTACGTACACAAAGTCCTTTGGTCTATGTATTAGTTTATTTTTTACTTTTTAGTCAATTTTTAAAATATTGTTTTTAAAAAGTTTTTTTATACTTTTTTATTCTAGAATTTGAAGAGCAAATATTATCAATAGTTTCTAATAATTACTTTGGTTTGCTAAAATACTTTGTACTTAACCCATAGCACCATAATCAAAAATGACCTAACTTTACAAGAATTATGCCAAATACAAAATTTTTTGGTCAATAAATGGTTGGGGATAACTCAAAACATTGGCGGCGACTGATGTAACCTTATTTTTTACTCTCAGTCACGTGGTGGGTGACTGACCAAACTACTTTTTCTTTTCTTTTTTTGTAAATTTCAGCAACTTCTTCAGCATTTTATCTCATATTTAAATCCTAAATTTAATTTAGGATTTAAATATGAGTCATTCGTTTTTATTTGATTTCTGAAAGAAAAATGATTGTACATCACATCTTTTTTTTAAAAAAACCATATATGAATAACTGCGGACACAAATATTACATGATTCATGCAAAAATAAATTTTTTCTTGAAAAAAAATGGAAAGTTTATTTTTAAAACAATGGAAAGTTTATTTTTAAATCTAAATAATGTTAACAAAAACTTAAAAGTATCAGAAGTGTGTTTTGCAACAATAATAGATACAAATAGAGTGCTCAAACAGCTAAAAATCCTCTAGGCTTTAGAAATTTCAATCAATTTTTCCCTGTTTTTGATTTTACTTGTGAGAATTTTTCGCCCTAAAAAAAATGTCTTTTAATATTCTTTTTATACACTTTAAAAAGTAAAAATTCTATATTTTTAAAAAGCAAACATTTATTAGAATTTTTTCTTTTAGTTGTGTGTACATACTTTAATATTTAACCCTTATTTCTTACCTTCATACATTTAAGTTTTTGATACACTATTAGCAGAATTCCCCCTACCTTTATAAGAGCACACACTTTATTGACTATCCAAGAAAATTTAAAAAGTTATCATTTAAAAGTATTAAAACTATAAAACACAAAGTCATCATTCAAAACATTTTTACTTATGAGAATTTTCCACCCACAAGTTGAAGTTTGCATTTTATTATTTAAAAGATATTCTAAACTAAATTAAAAATGTATTTAAATTTTGTCATTGTAGCTGTTTAATTTGTAATAATTTATTATTTCTCTAGATGTGTGAAAGGAATGGTGATAATTGTTGTGAACCATTGGATTGTGTTTTTAAAGCCAGTGCACAATGCAGTTATAAAAACAATCCTGATTGTTGCTTGCCGTCTTGTTTGGTAATTACTTTATTAATGCAATTATGTTTTCATTTTAAATATTTGTAGTTATTTAGTTCCTCTCTATTTGTATACATACACAGGTCTTGTTTTAAAGCGTTGCGCGTAGAGCGATTTATGTGATTTTATGTAAGCAGTAAGCAATTTCGGTTAAGCAACTTTTTATCATTTTTTAACTTTTAAATTATCTTTAGGCAGTAAGATAAAAGAAGTCATTAATTTTAAAATTAGTAATTAATTTTGACGTTTATGTAAAAATATTTGTTACAAAAGTTTAAATTACAATTATGTTTGATATAATTTTATATAATGTTTATATGTTTATATGTTATATATATATATATATATATATATGTTTGATGTAATTTTTATTTACTAATAAAAAAACTCAAATAAAATTAAAAGTTTATAATTTATTTTGTTTTTATTTTAATGTAATGATTGATTTTTTAAGCTTGAAGCAAAGATCGTAAAAACATAATTTAATTCTGATAAAAAATTTATGATTTAATTTAAAACTAATTTAATAAAATTTTATAGTTTTATTCTGATAAAAAAATATGTAATTTAATTTAGATTTTAAAAATACATAATTTAATTTTGATTTAAAAAATATATTTAAGCATATTAAAATTAGTGCTTATTAATGTTATTGCTTATTTATTTAATTATTAATGTTAATGCTTGGGTTTAACTTAACTGTCAAATTTATTTAAAAATATTATTTAATATTATTCAATATTGGAACTTTATTTGTTCTTAAAAAAAATTAGCTCATTTTTATGGCAAATGAATTTTCTTGTTTTACTTCCTAAACATTTTTTTTTTTTTTTTAATCAAAGTTAAAAGTTAAATAAATGGCTGTATCAAAAATTTGCACAAAATGTAAGTTAATCTTTTTTTTTTATTACTTAAGTTATGCGATAGTTTTAAGTCATGCAATAATTTTAATAATAAAATAATAAACTAATACACATTTAATAAATAAATTAATGTAATTTTTTTATTTGTTACTTACTAATTTTTTTAAATAATATGTAGTTGTAAAGCCGCAATTAGAAATTTAAAAGATACTCATTTTAAAAATTCTAAAGTTTAACATATTTTAATTAATTTATGCAAATGTCGATAAAAGAAAGAAATTTGTTAATATCAAACATTTTTAAAAATGCAATATTAAATTCAATTATTTAATATCAAAAGAAAAAAAAAAAGTAAAATGAACATTTCCTTATAGTGATAACAAAAAAGTTGGTAAATAGTTTAAATTAAATAACAGTAATTTGAAAAAGTTAATGTCTTTCAAAAATAAAAAAACTTTATGATGTCAATATTGCGTTAAGCTAATGCATTAAGCATTTTTTATTTAGAACAAGGCCTGCATACACAGGGCTCAATTCAAAATTTGGTTGGACAAAATTTGACTTAAATATTTCATTGCAGATTTTTGTTTTTTAATAAAATAGTTTTTATTTAATGTTGTATATTTTTTTAAATTAATTTACATTTTTATGCTGTAACTGATAACACCTATTATTATTATTATTTTTTTTTTCAATAACTTAATTTTTCAATTATTAAAGTAATTTTAACTTTGAGTTTATTTAGTTTTACTTTAAAGCTAATTTATTTTCTTTTTGTAAGGTTTTGTTGTGCTTATTCTTTAATTTTTTTCAATTTTTAAGGTTGTTTTTTTTGAGCGCATTTCTGAAAGGTTTAAAACATCAAACAGTCATGGTCAAGTAGTAAACAAAAAAAAACAATTAGAGTAGTCTGCAATAGCATTTGATTGCTACCATTTCTGTCCAAGCTTTATTATGTAGAATTTAATTCCCATCAGTCAAAATGCTCGATTACTTTGTAAATGAATCGGACAGTCTGAAGTTTTAGCTGGACAATGTCCGATGTCTGACCATTAAATTGAGCCGTGCATGCATACATACATACACACATACATACTTACATACATACATACATACATACATACATACATACATACATACATACATACATACATACATACATACATACATACATACATACATACATACATACATGCATAGAGCAGCAGTTGCCTCAGAAACATAAGATCCATGGTTTAAAAAATAAATAAATAAAGTAATTATATCTATATCAACCCTCGGAATTAGGAAAATTGAGGTTGGCAATAACTTGCCAACCTCAATCTTTTTAAGGTCAGCATCAGGTCGGCAAATAAAATTTGATACAAAGGTCTTACCGTAAAACATCAAAATGAGGTCAGCAATTTTTTGCTGACCTCAAACACTTTTAGGTTGGCATTGCCTAATGCTGACCCTAATTCCGAGGGTTGTATCTATCTATCTATCTATCTATCTATCTATCTATCTATATATATATATATATATATATATATATATATATATATATATATATATATATATATATATATATGTATATATATATATATATATATATATATATATATATATATATATATATATATATATATATATATATATATATGTATATATATGTGTGTGTGCGTGTGTGTGTGTATTTCCATATAGTCTGAATAGCACTAATATTTTTATTTAAATAAATAAAAATATTAGTGCTACTCAGACTATATGGAAATATATATATATATATATATATATATATATATATATATATATATATATATATATATATATATATATAATAGTAATATTTTTCAAATAAAAAACAATTTTGTTTCATCAATAACAATTGAATTTTAATCGTTTTTAAAATAGTTACCACAGTTAAATTTTTATAAAATAAATAATTACCAAGAAATTTTACAAAAGATTATATAAAATGTGTGAAGTAATTTATAATAAAAAAAATGAAATAGGAAATAAAAATGCTTTAGCTAATTTATTTGAATCATCACGAAAACATTTGATTACAAAACAATAATTCCAAGAAAGTAGTTTTATGGAAAAGGTATGTAGATGATATCTTTTGTGTCTTTAAAAACAACAATGATGCACTCACTTTACTAGAATATATAAATAAACAACATCCTATCCTAAAATTTACTAATAAAGAAGAAGTTGATCACAAAATGAACTTTGTTGACATAATGATTAACTCTGTGAATTATAAATTGGATACTTTACTGTTTCATAAAAATAACTTATACAGGTTTACTGACTAATTTGACCAGCTTCACTAATATTAATTATAAACTCATTAAATAATATCAGACTTGTTAAATATCTGATTGACAGAGGCTTCAAAATCAATAGGAACTAGGTAAGTTTTCATATAGATAGAAAGTTTGGACCCGTAAAATGGGTCATGATAGGTCTAATTCACTTATTTTTTACTTGTTTTCAATATTTTACAGGAAATGGTAGAAAGTAATGATATTCACTTAATATTTTTTTTAGCGTTGTGTGAGCATTTTATGCATGTAGCATAACGAAGTTGATATATACAAAAGTTGACTTAAATCTTTTGGCCTATAACATCAAAGCCTTTGTTTCCATGTGTGTTTGTGTTTTTTTTTTAACTATAACCTTTTAAACTTGGTTCTGTTCTATTATTTATCTTTATTTTATTTAATAATGCGACAGAGATTTAAAAAAAAAAGGTACAGTAAGCAAATATATTGAACTACCTTAGAGCGGTTAATGTATGCCAACCATATATTTGTTTCAGCATTTATTTCATTTGTTATCTCTATTTTCAAAAATTCTGGAGAGAAACCTGACTCGACTAAGTACCATCTTATTAGTATTCTTACTATCATAAGCAAGGTTTTTGAATCTTTATTTAACAAACACTTAATCTCTCATCTTGAATCTAATAACTTACTTTCATATCATCAATATGGATTTTGATCTTCTTTTTCTACTGCTAAGTTGTTAACAGTAATAATGAAGGTTTTGTCGTGCATTGTGGAGAGGCTAAGGCAATCGCTCTTAATATTTACTACTTACGGTGTGTCAGGTAACAACTTCAAGATTATTGAATTTTTCTTTACCAATCGTAGAATAAATGTTGTCTTCTATGGACAGCACTCTTCTTCATGTCTTGTAACTTCAGGAGTTCTTCAGGGCATCCCTATTGTTGGCCCTATACTTTTTCAAATTTATATAAATGATCTCCTCAAATTTTCACATCTAGATTGGCATTGGTTGCTGATGATGCTACCATTTATTTCTTTCTTGATAAGAAGCCTTAATTCTCTGATTGCTTGGAAGTGGCATTTAAACTTGAAAAGGATTTCACTTATGCTACAGCATAGGCTCTCAGTGGCTAGTAAACTTTAATTCAGATAAAACTTTATTTTCTTTGGCTTATTGTTATCGCAACAATCTTGATCTTCTTATATTAAGTCCGGATTTGAGATTTATAGAGATAGAGAATAGAATCCAGAGTAAGAAAGTGTAGAGCTCGATAAAGAGGTGCAACCTTAGCAGATGTTAATTTTGCAACAGATTTGATATATGGTTTCTGAGAAAGATTGGAAGTAAGAGTTAATCCTAGAAGATGAAAGATAGATGACTTATTAAGTACATTATCGTTCATAAATATAGGAAGGTCTAAATTATTGGGATAACGATTGGCTGAAAATAATTGAGTTTTATCTGAAATTAATTCACCAGCCACTGTGAGCCACAAACTCAAATGCCCCCTCAAAACAATTAGAGAGTGTTGGCTTCATATCATGACAAGAATAAATGGTAGTATCATCAGCGAATAATGTCATCTTAGATGTGAGAATATCTGAAAGATCATTAATGTAAATTAAAAAGAGTATAGGCCTAAGGATTGAACCTTGAGGAACCCCTGAAGTTACAGAATAAGAAGAAGGTTGCTGTCCATCGAGGACAACTTTTATACTACAATTGGAAAGGAAGGATTCAATAATCCTCAAGATATTACTAGATACACCTTAAGAAGAAATTTTATGGAGAAGACTAGCATGCCAAATTTTATCCAAAGCTTTAGAAATGTCAAGAGTGATGGCCTTAACCTCTCCACCTTTATCTGAAGCACGATAAAAGCTATCAGTTATTACTGTTATCAGCTGTAAAATGAGAAGATCCATATCGAAATCCATATTGATGATCAGAAAGTAAGTTATTAGATTCAAGATGAGAGATTAAGTGTTTGTTAATTAAAGATTCAAAAACCTTGTTTATGATAGAAACAGAAGACTAATGGGACATAGTTAGACGAATCAGATCGCTCTCTAGAATTTTTGAAAATAGAAATAACAAATACAACTTTCCAGCGTTCCTTGCATTCCTTGTTGAATAATTTTAAAAGTATAGACAACAGCTCCGGGAACACTTCTGCAAGACTATAACCGGTATGTTGACTGGGCCTTATGCTATAGAAGAGTCTAAGCAGGAAATCACTTTAGATACAGAAGCTGGAGTGATATGAATATCAAGCAATGGATCAACCTGTTTGATGGCTAAATCAGGTAGAACGCAACTAGTGGAGTTAAGAGATGATACTGATGAAAAGTTCTTAGGAAACAATTCAGCTTTGTCTTTAGATGAGGTGACAAAATCTGAATCATACAAAAGAGGTGGAATTACAATTTTGCCCTTATTATTGATACTATAAAAAAATCTCCAGAAGTCACGAGAGCCTAATTTTTGTGATAAAATACAAGATTTCATGACCTGAGAATAGCGGGCTTTAATGTTAGACAAAACCATCTTCTAGGTTTAACTCTTATTTTCAATATTCCTTAGAAACCATATATCAATTTAATTGTAAAATTAGCATCTGTTAAGATTGCATCTCTTTTTTGTGCTTGCCTCTCTTATACTCATGATTCTATTCTTTCTCTCTATAAATCCCAATTCCATTCTTGTATGGAACACTGTTGCCATATCTGGGGTAGAACTTCTAATGATGCTCTTTCTCTTTTAGACAATGTGATAAAAAAGCATTGTAAATATGGTTGAACCTGCTCTTGCAGCCAACCTCCAACCATTATCACATTGTTTTAATGTTGCTTCTCTTTCTCTTTTTTATAAATACTATAATGCTCCAAAGAGTGTCTCTTGTGCCATCTACTAAAATTTGTTCTTGTGTTACTTGTTATTCAATTAAGTCTTATCCTTTTTCTGTGACTGTTCCTAAGTACTCCAAAATTTTTTATTTGTCCATTTTTTTCCTAGGACATCAGTTTTTTGGAATTTGTTTCATTCATCTTGTTTTCCTGATTCGTAAAGTTTGCAGTAGTTTAAGTCAACTGTTAATCGTTATCTTGCTCAATAAATTTCATCTTTTCTCTTCCATTAAATTCCAACTCTAATAGTGGTTGCTTGCAGCTTCGTTGGAAGTGAAGATACTGAAAAAGAAAATTGTTTAATAAAAACTATTTGTGGCTACATAACTTACTTGTACAGCTGTCAATTGCAATTTCAGCTTTAATGATTAAATCTGTCAAAATTTTCCTTATTTTTTGATTATATACATATATTGAATTTCAAAGCTAAACGTTTTAACTAAAGGTTTTTTTTAACAGCAGCATTCTTCTCTATTTTTTTTCTTGTTATTGAAGTTTTTAATTGTAGTACCATCTCTTTTTTGGTAGCAGTGTCTGTTTAAAAATATCTTTGTTAACCTTTAGATAGTGTTAATATCTAATGATCATTTAGTTGTTAATATGTTAGCTGTCGGTATTTTGTATACTTTTTTTTCAAACTTGTCTACAGTTCCATTAGGAATAATTTTATTTTAACATATCATAATCTTTTTAATACTTTGCTCTTTATTAAAACCTTTTATGTTATGATGATGAGTTAGAAAATATTAGCAGCAGATGCAGTTGCTTGTGTTGTAAAAGTTTACACTATTGTTTAATACTATAATTTGTTTTTTATTTTTCCTTCGTTGCTTTAATTTTGTAATTAGGCTTTAAATATTAAATTTGTCCTAACTTTAATACCTTTCGTTTCTAGTTCAAGAAGCAAGGTACTTTATGTCGGGAGGCTGATGGAGAATGCGACTTACCAGAATATTGTGAAGGAGACAAAGCAACTGTATACTTTTATATACTTTTATTTTTTTTTTATTTATTAGGATATAATGTGTAATAATAAGAATATTTATATAGCTTTACAGTAATAAGCTGTTATTAAATTTAGTACATGCATTTCTTTCATTTTCATATATAGTAAACTCTATTATAAACTTGAAAAAATTAACTTCATATAAACATTTCTATGGGACTAGAAGTGATATATATATATATATATATACACACATTATTTTAAAATTATTTTTTTCCAATACCAAAAAAAAGGTTTTGGATATATTAAAAAGGTATGCCTAAAGTTTTCAACGTTATTAATAACACCTTATGTTTTGTTTAGAACTTTTCCTGCTGACTTTTTTAAACTATTTAATTAATTGGAATTAAATTTAACGTTTACTTATTTTTATATATTACTGTTTATTCATTCAAATACATTACAAAATTAACTGAGGTGACTTTTTTTCATGAAAGGTACACATAACATAAGTGGACTTGCTCTTGTATTGTGAACCTACAAATCATTGTAGTAGGACTGTGTCTTCACTACAAACATTATGATGGTTCCTGCTCAAATAAAATTATGTACAAGAAACAATCAAATCTCATGCATTACCAAAGCTCAATATTACTTTTTATGAGACTTGTCATTCAGATAAATCACTTCTTTTTCATCTACATCTAGCTCCTATTTGGCTAGTGTTTTTTTTTTGTTTGTTTGTTTTTTTAAATTTCAATTGTTTTTATTCTTTTTTCCTCCATTTTTTGCTGATTAGTTTAAAAAATGTGCTACTTTTCTTGACCATAATATTTTAAATATTGGTCAAAGGCATAGAAGTTAGTTTGTTAGAGTTGCATTTCTTACATTTCCTGTTTAAAGGTGTGAAATTAATAGTAAACTAGATGTCAAGACCTGTATGATATGGGTCAGGTTATTCTGTTCTTCACCAGGCTGTTTCTAAACTTGTTCTTAATTTGGTCTCTTTACGTCAATAATTTTTCGTAATTGGCAAAAACTTATTTGATTTAAAATTTTTGGCTTCAAAACAATGCTTAATTACATAAAAGTTTTTATCGTGTAAAAAATATTAATTTTTTTTTTTCATTAACAAAGAAGACTATTTTGATAAAAGCTTTTCTGTAAAAAAAACTCTTTACAATATTTTTCAATAAGGTTGTTTTTAATGCCGATTTTGGCAACCAAATTATAGCTGTTGTTTGTGTCTAAAGTCATTACTTCATGCAAATGAAAACCATCTATATCGTAATTACTGAAGGTGATAAAAATATAAATGGTAATAAAGTACAAAAATTTAACAGAATTATAAAAAAATAAAGCAAAAATGGCCAATATACCTATACAAAATAATAATTCCAAAGAGATTTCGAATTCCAAAATATATAGAAATTTATGTGAGAAACAAAACACATATTTTTCTTTCGATAAAATAAAAATATAAACATAAAAAGTTACAAAAAAATATATTTAACATAAAAAAAGTATCAAAAATACTTATGAAAGTAATTTGAATCAAAATATTGTTCCATTATTATATAGTCATATTAATTGTAATTGTATGAAGATTATGAAAACTTTGTTTTGGCTTTTAGAAATTGATCAACATTCAGAACATTTCTTAAATTCTGCTATGTAGGAACTTTCAAAAATCAGTAATAACAGAAGGAATTCAAAATATAAGAAAACACTTTTTACACATTAATGTGTTATGTACTCTGTTTATTTATTTGAAAACTCAAAAATGTGACTAAACAGATAGCAAATAAGAAACTTCTTTTGTTAAGCTGTTTTTCTTATGTGAAAGTTTCAATATTTGTTGTTGCAACTTTGGATTATAAACTTATTTTGAAAAAGCAATGGTAAAAATAAATAATCAATAAATATGACAAAACTTTTTTTTATTTGAAAACTAAATTTTTGGCTTTAAGTAAATGATTATATGTAGTCAGTTTCTGTAATGAAACTACCCAATAAACATTTTTAACAATAGACACTAGTGTGATGGTAAGCCAAGTTGTTTGTCAACAGAAAACATCACAATAGTAACATCACAAAATTAACAAATAGCATGGTTTTGGATGATGCTACATAGAAATGGTTGTTGTGTTAACCAAGGCTTTTTAAGATGAACACCAATTTTATCAAATGTTTGACCCTGACTTTTTATTAATTGTCAATGAGTATCATCAATAAAAGTGTCTTATTTCAATGATTTAACTTGGTAGCATTAAAATTAATTGGAAAAATTGAAAATCATCACATTACCAATCCTCGGAGTTAGGAAAATTGAGGTTGGCAATAATTTGTCGACCTCAATCTTTTAGAGGTCCGCATCAGATTGGGAAAAAAAATTTGATAGAAAGGTCTTACCATAAAACATCGAAACAAAGTCGGCAATTTTTTGCCGACCTCAATTACTTTAAGGTCAGCAGTTAGATCGGCATTGCCGAATGCCGACCCTTATTCTGAGGGTTAAATTACTTTATGAACAAAAATAATTTTCGAAAAAAAAAGAAAATTCAGAAGTCCTAAATGTCTTTATTAAAACAAAAAGTCATTTACAACTTAGGAGCCATGTCTTGTTCTCTTCCCAGCATCCTCTCTTTCTCTGGTGCCATTTTGGGTGCCAACCCTTATCAAATGATGGATTATCTTCCCCATATATACACCATTAATAGAAAGCCTACTGTAATAGTGGTGTGGTGTAGTGGTAGTGGTGTATTGGTAAATCCCCACCACGTCCCTGGTAGTACCGCGCTCAACTTGTTTCTCCGCACAGCGGCCTTGTTCGTCGAGGTTCGTGTTTCGGAATTATAGAGTTGAGAGAGGGTTATAACCACTATTAAGTAGCCTCCTCATCTGTAGTGGCCTTCTTGGGCTTGAGGAGGTAAATAACAAAAAAAAAAAAAAAAAATAGAGGACCCAGATAGTGGAAGCAATATACTAAAAATCTATATCAAGTTGAATCTGAAAAAGTAATATATATATATATATATATATATATATATATATATATATATATATATATATATATATATATATATATATATATATATACATATATATATATAAATATAAAGATACATATATATAAATGTAAAGATACACACATATATATATATATATATATATATATATATATATATATATATATATATATATATATATATATATGTATATATATATATATATGTATATATATATACATATATATTAACGAAGAAAAAACAACTTTTTCTATGGTACTTTAAGTTTCATGCCTATACGGCAATCATCAGCCATTGAATTTATATATATATATATATATATATATATATATATATATATATATATATATATATATATATATATATGTATTTTTTTTTTTTAAATATCTTCGCTTCAACAAGGCTGCAAGAAACCATTTATTAGAGTTGAAAGTTACTGGAAGAGAAAAGATGAAGATTGTAGAGCAAGATAACAATGATATACTACTTAAAAGATTGCAAATTATATAAATCAGGGAAGCTAGATAAAGGAAGCGAGTTCCAAAGAACTAATGCTCGAGGTATAAAATAGCAGGAATAAGAGTTTTTGGAGCACTTAAAAAAAAGTCATAGAAAAAACACAATATAGAATTTTAGTAGATGGCATAAGAGAGGATAGCTCTTTAGATCAATGTCCATTATAGTATTTGTAGAAAAGAGAAAGAAAAGCAATGTTACGGCAATGTGATAATGGTTAGAGGTTGGCTGCAAGAGCAGGTCCAACTATGTTTGCAATGCATTTTTGCACCTTGTCTAAAAGAGAAAGGGCATCATCAGAAGATCCGCCCCAGATATGGCAACAGTATACCATACTGGATTTGATATTTATAGAGATAGAGAATAGCATCTGGAATAAGAAAGTATTGAGCTTGATAAAAAGATGCAACCTTAGCAGTTGCTTATTTTGCAACAGATTTGATTAATGGTTTCCAAGAAAGATCGAAGGTAAGAGTTAATCCTAGAAGATGAAAGGTAGATGACTCATTGAGTACATTACTGTTCATAAATAAAGGAAGATCTAACTTATTGTGTAATTGACTTTTATCTGAATTAAAATTCACCAGCCACTGTGAGCCCCATGTTGTAGTAGAAGTGAGATCCTTTTCAAGCTCAAATGCCCCCTCCAAACAATCAGAGAGCGTTGGCTTCTTATCATGACAAGAATAAATGGTAGCAAGCAATGCCACCTTAGATGTAAAAATATCTGAAACATCATTAATGTAAATTATAAAGAGTATAGAGCCAAGGATTGAACCTTGAGGAACCCTTGAAGTTACAGAATAAGAAGAAGAGTGCTGTCCATTGAGGACAACTTTTATACTATGATTGGAAAGAAAGGATTTAATAATCTTAAAGATGTTAACAGATACACTGTAATAGAAAGCTTAATAAGAAGACCAGCATGCTAAACTTTATCAAAAGCATTAGAAATGTCAAGATCAATTGCCTTAACCTCTCCACCTTTGTCTAATGCACAATAAAACCCATCAGTTGTTACTGTTAGCAAATCAGCTGTAGAATGTGAAGATCGAAATCCACATTGATCATCAGAAAGTAAGTTATTTGATTCAAGATGAGAGATTAAGTGTTTGTTTATTAAAGATTCAAAAACCTTGCTTATAATAGGAACAGAAGACTAATGGGAGGTAGTTAGATGAATCAGATTGCTCTCCAGAATTTTTGAAAGTAGGGATAACAGATGCAGCTTTCCAGCAGGCTGAAAAACAAGACTCTGATTAAGCACTTGTTGTACAGGTCCGGGGAACACTTCTGCAAGACTATAACAGGTATGTTGACTGGGGCACAAGCTATAGAAGAGTCTAAGGAGGAAATCACTTCAGATACAGAAGCTGTAGTGATATGAATGTCAAGCAATGGATCAACCTGTTTGATGGTTAAATCAAAATCAGAACCCAACTATTGGAATCAAGAGATGATATTGATGAAAAGTTCTTAGCAAATATTTCATCTTTATCTTTAGGTGAGGTGACAAAGTCTGAACCATACAAGAGAGGTGGAATTACATTTATTATTGATACTTTAAAAGAATCTCCAGAAGTCTTGAGAGCTTATTTTTTATGACAAAATACGAGATTTCATGACCTGAGAATAGTTGGTTTTGTCGTTAGACAAAACCTTTTTATAATGGTTTCTAGCGGTAATAAACAGACATCTGTTTTCTGAAGAATTGTTTTGCTGATAGATATGGAAGTAAGGGTTTTGATCGGAATTTGCAGCAGCACAATGTGAGAAAAACATAAAGAAGAGTGAGACATGACCTGTAATTGTCGAGACGGAATAAAAGATTCCTTGTCAGCCTGAATCCATAAATTTTATGTAAGAAGCACATTTTACACAAGGAAGATGAAATACTTCTACCCAAGGGCCATTACAAAGAAAATGACGGAATGAGTCCCCAGGCAGCTTCAAGGTAGTTGTAAGAGGTATGATTATAAGGGGGTTCAGATGATGAAGAAGAATGAGATAATAGTTTTAGAGAGATAAAACTGTGATTAGAAGCTCCTTAGGGTGAAGGTGGAAAAACTGAGCACTGACTAGGATTAGAAGCAAGACAATAGTCCAGTAGAAAAGGTAAATGATTTGGGTTGTCTGGAAAGCGAGTTGGAAAGTTGACTAGTTGAGTTAGGAATTGAGAAAGGCAAAAGTTGTGGGCCTTAACGCCTGCAAAGTCACTGACATTAGAGCCAAGTCATTCTTTGTGATGAGAATTAAAGTCACCAACAACAACGATATTGGCTGATGGATAAGGAGAGAGGGCTTGGTCAATTTAATCAGAAATAACATCAAAAAGAGTGCAGTCTTGAGATAAAGAAGAGCGATGTAGAACTAAGAGAAAGGTGATAGAGTGAAGTGCTGCTAAACAACAGCACATAAAAGAATAGTCTGTGGATTCAAACCTAGTTTTCCGACAAATGGGTGAATTCTTATGAATGTAAATGCCCAGGCCAAATATGTGACTATTGGAGTCTTACGAATTTAAGGAAGATAACCATTAACACTTAGATCAGAAGATGAGACAGCTGAACTCAAATTAGTTTCACAAAGTGAAAGTAGGTCTGGTGAACTTTGCAAGAGATAAGACTCAACAGAAGAAAAGTTACTTCGAGGGCAACAAATATTAGTGATTGATAGGTTTAAGCAACTTAGTTATGAAGATGGTCTTTTGTGTTTTATAGTTTTTGGTACTTCATTCATATTTAAATTTGTTAAAGAACTTGACTCAAAGCATAGACAGTACTCAGTACACTGTTTAATAGCCCAAGCAATTGCCTCATTACCATTATTAAACCCTAAGGCGAAACAAAGGGCTCCAAATGTGGTCTTGACAATCCACACCTAAAGTACAAACAGGGACACCATCCATGCGCAACATGGCACTGTTAATACTTTGATATTTTTCAGCTGTTAATGGAATCAGCCTCTCTGAGAGCTACCACAGAGTTCAGGAAACCTGAATACCAGCCGGTCTCAGAAGCTTAAAACTGAGTTTTAGAGCTGTGCCCTCATTAGGATATAATAGAATGAGTTGCCTATAATAAAAACAGAGACGCAATCAAAACCCATGCATTGAGTCAAAAAGATCCAGCATTCAACATCCTTAACTGGAAACAATGTATTAAAAATACATCTGCACCAGCCTAATAGATGAAGAAGGGGTGCGAGGCTGGCCAACAGATATAATCTTTTTACCCCTAAAGTCTTTGCCTAGGAGGCCTTCTACAAGACAGTAGCATTTAACATCTGCCCAAGATGAGTATTTTTATGGAGACACCATCTCTAGCCCTTTCTGAACCAAGTGCCCTAAGGTAGGGGGTCTTTTAATTTGGAGTTGGCTTTTCCTAGCTTTTGCCTAAAAAAGCATATCCTACAAGGCAGCAGGACATGAAGCAGATTGTGCTGGGTTACATGGTTCCAGTAGTAGGATAACCTGACCTGACTTATGCTGTTTCTATTATAACAAAGGGAAGCTATAAAGGTGTAGAAATTTGCAAGTTTTTAAGCTTATACATTTTAAATTCCTTATCTTACATAATACAAATTAATCATTTAGGTCTACATGACAGTGAAAGTTTTACAATAAATCAGACTCTCAAATGAAAAAAACAGCAATTTTTAATCTTTTGGAAAATTTTTATAAATCTTCCAATAAACCAAATGACAAATTATTGCATAATAATGTAAATTTAAACCATTCCCATTAAATTGTAAAACAAATTCCTATTATAAATAATAATAATAATAAATATGATTTATTTATTTATTATTCTAATAATAAATAACAATAGTATGATTTTTTTCTTAATTTAACCATAATAATCTACAAAGCGTTAACAAAGATTTTATTCCTTTAACCTGCGGCATCAAAAAAAAGAAATTTCCTCAGCAAGTTAAAGATTGCATTTGAAGATGGTTCAATGAAGTTTATCAAATCTATAAACTTAAAAAGCACTTTTCAGTGAAAACTAACTAACGATGTCAGGAGGATATGAAAGTTAGAGTAAACATTTACATAAGCCAATAAAACATCAAATTTATCAATTATCTTTAGACCAATATAATATGCTGCTCATCAACTCTATTACCACATTCTACAAAAAATCAGAGTCTCAAATAAATAGCCTTTTAAATATGGAAAGTTATGTAAAAAAAACATAAGATTTTTAGCATAATTAAAATTTATTACTATCCAACTGCTTTATCACTTTATAAGATCATAAAACATTTTTTTAAACAAACCTACTCTCTGTCTTTTAATTCTGGTGAAAAATGAACTTAGTAAAATCAATAAATTTATTTTATCTAACAATCTCTAAGGTAAAGCTAAGCAACTCTAAAAAACTCTATTCATTATTAAAATGTATAGATTTCATAAAAGCTTTTGACTTTTCTTTTGCATGGATTACAATTTACTGATTTTGAAGCTAAAACATTAAGGTCTTTCAACTGATGCCTTGAGCTTAATAAGCAACTATTTTCATTATGAAAATAGTTGCTTTAATCTTAATAGTTGGTAAAGCATTTAATAATAATTGCTATACCTTTTAAATTTTTACAAAAGTTAAAGATGCATATTCTAACAAAGAACAAGCTAATATCGGTATACCACAGGGTTCCAGTTTAGTACCTCTTTTTTTTTTTTTTTTTTGATTTTCATTAATGATCTACCTGAATGTTTGACATCATTTGAATCAACGTTATTTGCAGATGTCACAACACTTATGACAAGTGATACCAATATAAACAATCTAATAAAAATAAACCAGTTAGCATTTAATAATTTTATTGAAAGGTGCTATGTTAATAAACTTGACATCAATTGGGATAAAACTAAAGCAATGATTTTAACAAATAAGCATTCATCTAAAATAATATTCCCACTATCAACCATATTAGGTAATAAGTTCGAAATTGAAATATTTAATAAATTTTCTTTGTTTGGTGTCATTATAAACAGTAAATTATATTTACTGAACACATAAAAGAGATAAAAACTTATTCTCAATAACTAGTATATTTGGTCTAGCCTTCAAAGTTCATTTACAATTCTTCAAAACGTTTGTTCTATTTAACTTTGATTACTAACTTTGATTTGAAACATTCAAATATTTGATTTGATTGAAACTTTGATTTGAAACATTCATTCTGCCTAACTTTGATTACTACTTAACTTTGATTACTATATATGCAATAATCTACTGGGAAGTACTACTAACAAAAACTAAGTGAATACAAAAAATTATTTGTTGTAACAGAAGATGTTTTAATTTTTTATGTAGCTACATAAAAAAATTAAAAGTACAATAAAAGCAATCAGCTAATGTAATAAGTCAAGTAAAAGTGAGTACAACTATATATATATATATATATATATATATATATATATATATATATATATATATATATATATATATATATATATATATATATTTATATATATATATATATATATATATATATATTTATATATATATATATATATATATATATATATACACTAGCTGATCTGACCCGTAAAAATACAGGTCTTTGTGAGTATTCCAAAGTGGCCTTTTCTAAACTTTTTTGTAAGATATTTTTTTTGTTTATTAGTGAAATTTAGGGTTGCATAATTTATGGACGATCCCTAATCTAAAAGTTCTAATGGGGGTGTGGTAAAATAGTTGTAACTCTAAATTTCTTTTTAATTTAATATTGTTTAGTAAACGATAGAAAAATTATTCACTCAAACAATTGCTTTCTGAGCAACCATAAAAGAATTAGCATACGCAGAGCTTATTCAAAGCTTTATAAAAAACTTATTCATTTTGAAAGAAAAATTCTGAACTTATGCACTAAAAATTTAAAAAAATTGTCTCTTAAGTATGTTAAATTCACAGATTTATCTAATTGAATACGTAAGCACTCAACATAAATAATTTCAAACTTTTATGACAAAGAAACATTTCTAGAAAGTTATGTCTCTAGTAAAACTTTAACCCTCTAATTAAAATAATCTTTATTTTGCAAAGCAATTGAGGACCAATAAAATGGGTCATGGGGAGCTAGGTATGTCAAATAAATTATCTTAATCTGTTTTTCAGCATAAAACAAAAACATAAAAAACTCATATGTGAAGTACTTGGCATAAGGACCGATAAGTTTAGATAATTTAATACAAAGTGATAGTAAACTGCAAAATAATGTAGCAACATGAAAATTATTCAAAACACTAATTACAACATTTTGATTTATTTAATTTAAATAAATTTGCAATTTATTTAAACAGCTTGTAGGAAATAGTATGAAGATTGATGATTCTTCTTCTTCGCCTTTAAAAAATAATTAACAATTTAAAGACTTTTAAATTAAATAAACCTGAAAATGAAAAAAATCATTGATAATACTGAATGTACATTTATATGTATTGTTAATTCATTTGAGAAATTAAAAATACAAAAATTTGTAATGAAAATGCATATTAAATAATCAATAAGGCACTTACTTTTTGAGATTTTTTTTGTGAAAGTCTCAATTATTTGGTTGGAAGGGTGGCAATACTCTTTTTTTTTAAAAATTCATTTTTATCAAAATGATTAAAGATAAAAATTCACACAGAGGTAAAAAAATTAGACATTTTTTCAATATATATTTCTTGGCTTTTAGTGAATCGTGAATTTGAGAAAGTTTCAGTAATGAAGCTACTTAATAATCATTTTTAACAGTAGACACCAACATGAAGGTAAGCCAAGCTGTCTATCAATACATCACAGCAACAACCTTACACGATGACAAACAATAGCACCTTTGGTGTCAGTTGGAATTTTGTTGTTTCAGATATATTTAAAACCTGTTGATGAACTTAACTTTAGTATTGTCTAAAAAAAAATTCAGTTTAAGAAAAACAAACTTTTTTTAAACATATTTGTGCCTAAGCTTTAACACCATCCATTTTTTGCAAAATATTTTCATTTGACAAACATAAACACACTTAAGTTTGGTTGAAAGTGTTATCTGATACATCAAAAAAATCCTGGCTACGCTACTGAATTCACTTAGCATAAAATATTTGTTAGTACACATAACTCAAAATATTTAGACATGTTTTCATAATAATGAAAGAAGCTAGACAACACAACCTAGCTCTACACTTGTAGCACTGCTTGGCACTAAACGCTACCACAATTTAGTAACACCACTTGACATTAAGTGCCAAATAACACCGCTAATTAGTAACACTGCTTGGCTGGCAAGGATCACTATCTTGAGCTACATTTTGTCAAATAAAACCACTTTTCACATGAAAACAACTTAATATAAACTTAAGCACATAAACAAACATATTTAAACATGTATAAACACATACATATAACACATACATATTTATACATGTATAGCAAAAAAAAAAACATATACAAAACATCAAAAACACATTAACATACTTGTCAATATTATAAATTAGGAATATTTGTAAATACAACATTGTTTGTGTAATATTTGTTTAATGACATACCTTGTAATGCATGTTTATTAACTTTGAAAAACAAACTATTAAACGATCTTATTTTTGAACATGCAAAATATAATTAGCCATGTGAAAAACAAGGCTTTTTGAGATAAACACCAACTTTATCAAATGTTTGACCTTGACTTTCATTTAAGGTCATTGAGTATGCTAACCTAACGTGACACTGACGACGTCTAGGTATAAAAGGTAAATTTGAATCTGATGGAGCTAATTGACCTCTAGGAATAAATACCCTGTTACCAGCTGATACACCTGTTAGAACCTCACCATTAATTTAATTATTGTGTAGTGCATGCATCATCAAGCAGGTTCCATTACAAAGTCAACCTTTGAGATCTAAATTTCGAAGTAGCATTATAACAGCACCAATTTTCAATTTTAGGCAATAAACCTCCAACCATTATCACATCGTTGTCGACTAAAATTCATTCTTGTGTTACTCGTCATTCAATTAAGTCTCATCCTTTTTCTGTGACTGTTCTTAAGTGCTCCAAAAACTCTTATTCGTCTAGTTTTTTTTCCTCAAGCATCAGTTCTTTGGAATTCGCTTCCTTCATCTTGGTTTCCTGATTCATATAATTTGCAATCCTTTAAGTTGTCTGTCAATCGTTATCTTGCTCTACAATCTTCATCTTTACTCTTCCAGTAACTTCCAATTCTAATTAGTGGTTGCTTGCAGCCTTGTTGAAAGTTTAGTTAGCGTGAAAAGTTTAGTTCAAGTGAAAACTGACATTTGATCTCATTGCAACACAATTTTGTATTTATATATATATCTATATATATCTATATATATATATATATATATATATATATATATATATATATATATATATATATATATATATATATATATATATATATATATATATATATATATTATATATATATATATATATATATATATATATATTTATATATATATATTTACTTTTATAAACATGATTAGTACAAAAAATTTTTTTTCATCAAGGTTAAATTTATTATTCAATGTTTCCTTAAACATATATAGTTTCATTAACTTAATTAGTTTTTTTTTTAGTGTCCAGATAATAAAAGTGTTCAAAATGTTGTTCCTTGCGATTTTTCAGCGAAGGTAGTTTGAGATTTTTATTATTCTAATGATATATATTCTAAATATAATTTTTTATCTCATTTGTAAACAGTGTAAATGTAACTTAAACTAAACTTAGTGAATAAATAAAATACTATGTTTTTTATGAGTATTAACTAATTTTTATATACCCGTTAAAGAAAAAAACATGCAGCCCAATTATGTTTTCAGATTTTTCATGGAATTACTGAAGACACTTACAATTCAGTTACAAATTCAGTTTCAAGACTTTCTCCTCCTATAACTGCTCAACACCTAAATGTGTTACCCAAGCTATGGAATAAAGAAGGTCTATGTCTAAAACTTAAGTTCTTTGGCTGCAGTTCAGAGGAAGGTTGTTAAAATTATTTATATTTTTCTTAATAATATGATTAATTGATTTGAACAAGCATGGTATATTACTATACTACCATAAGGTTGTATCTATGTTTGTTATTTTTTTTCTGTCAATATAAATAGCAAGATATGTTAAATGAATAAACATACATACATAGGTACATACATATTTAAATGCATTAAATATTCATACATACATAAATACATACATTCATGTATACATACATACATACATACATACATACATACATACATACATACATACATACATACATACATACATACATACATACATACATACATACATACATACATACATACATGCATACATACATACATACATACATACATACATGCATACATACATATATAAATGGTGTTATAAAATTGTTTAAATAGGTACCTTAAATAATTAATTTTTTTAATTCAGTTCAATATTGATAAGCTTTACCTTTCAATTTCGAAATGACTTCCTCAAGTTTCTATAAGACATGCAAAACAATTCACCAAAATTTCTGATAAATCAATCAAAATGACTTACCATATCAGGTAATCTTTACGTTTTTTAGGAAATAGTATGTGGACTAGAGTATTATTAGACCCGAATTTATTAGTTTCAACAAAGATTGAACTATGCAAATTATTTGGTAGTTTCAACATAGTCAAATTATGCAAAGTAATTTATCTCTTTACCTTATATAATATTGCCCAAGATTATGGTCTTAAATTTTACTGGTCTATATAGAAAAAGATGGTCTTAGCTGTGTCTATATTGTATGCAGTCCACAATTAAAAATATTAAAGAGAAATCTAATCAAAACTATTACTTCTCATAATAAAAATATTCTACATAATAGTCATGAATGTACCAATCAATTATGCCATTGCCAATAAACCATCTTGATCCTTTCTAATGAAAAATGAGAAACAAAACACTATATATATAATTGAAATGTATAAATTCACCAAAAAGTAGGATTTTATTACATTAGGCTTTCTTTGACAACTTTTAAAGACTGAGAATATAAAACATAAAAACTCCACTACCAACTCCACTGAATTTTTGAAATTTGTATGCAAAAATATAGGGTTTAGAACAAGTTTAAACTTGTATGAATTAATTTACTTATATACATACTAATATCACCAAAGCTATTTTTAAATATTGAAAATAATTACAGATTAAAAGAAAAAGGCAATACCTTCAACAAAATATATAAACTATGTTAGTGTATTAGTTCACAAAAATGTAAATTATATTTATGTATTTTACAAACAAAGTGCTTAATGTTCTTAAAAAACAGTGCAATAATAAATTAGTAAAAACACTTATTTAATTTTTTTCTTCAATGATTTGTTTCACCATCAATAAGTTCATCAAGAACCTTCCTGATTAACCTACTGATGGTGAAAGAAATTGTTCAAGAAATCAATTAGATAAGTGTTTTTATTGTTTTATATATATAGATATATATACACATAAATCAAAGTATAGTGTCCTCAAGCATGCTTTACTTAAATTTAAGAACTGGTGGCCAAATAAAATTCAGATGTCTTTGCAATACTTTTAGATTACTTTCTGAAAATGTATTGAAATGATATTTAAGAACAAAAGGCAGATGTAACTTTTAGATAAATCTAATAATTATTGTTTTGTTATCTTGATTCATAAGGAAAAAAAACAAAAATTAAGTCAGATATCCCCAAAATTTTTGATTCAAAAAAAATAATAATCAGTCAGATGTTCACAGCGTTTCTGTGCTATATATATATATATATATATATATATATATATATATATATATATATATATATATATATATATATATATATATATATATATATATATATATATATATATATATATATATATATATATATATATATATATATATATATATATATATATAAATATATATATATATATATATATATATATATATATATATATATATATATATATATATATATGTATGTATGTATACATACATACATATATATATATATATATATATATATATATATATATATATATATATATATATATATATATATATGTATGTATGTATACATACATACATATATATATATATATATATATATATATATATATATATATATATATATATATATATATATACATACACAGTGGTGGAAAAACTAATATCTTAAAATTTCAAAAAAAGCGTTTTATAGCATTTGATGTTAACTGATATCAACTTTTATGTTTTTATAAACTATATTGTTAAAAATTATATTTTTTTAAAAAATTATGATGTTTTTTTTAAATTTTTTTTATGTTACAAATGATTTTGTTTAAAGTAGCTGGTAATTTACTGGAAAAAATGATAAATACAGTAATGGTTAATTTGATTGTATTTTTGAATAATCAAGAAAATTCAATGTTTATAAGACATTGTATTAATAAGAAAGAATAAAAAGTTCAAAAATATCTTGACCAAGAGGTAATCCACTGTTATTCAGAGTGGTAGTCCTCTTATCAAATATATAATATCAGATTGAGCAATTTGTAAATCATTGATGATTATGACCACACCTTATTCAACCGACCAACTTGCAGCTCTAGCAGCCAACTGGCCAGGCCTTGGTCAAGGTAACCATTCAGCTGCTTCTCAAAAGCTTGATGCTACCATATCAAAATAATAGCCACAGTCAGCATTCTTCTCACCCACGTATCTGTTCTTGAAACTGAAAATATTACTCTAAAAGCAAATCTTTTTCAACAGCCAAAGTCAGCATTTCTGAGCTTGACCACAACTCTTAACTGGGCAAACGCAGTCAAGCACGGTTCAGAAGCCAATAAAGCAATTATCACAGCAGTCAACGAAAATGCCAAAATTGTATAAACAAAATCAATAAGAGCTATAGTTACTTGTCTTCCAAAATCTTCTGACAATAATCAGATGCTAATTTCAGTTCAAAGTATGCTCAAAAAATTAAACTATAATGTTGCTTTTAAAGTTGTTGGGCATTTCACAAAAAAGATCAACAACAACACCAGATTAACTACAATAGCAGCTGAACCAAATGAATTGATCGTCATTGAGTTTGACTCGAATGAGCACCGCAATGATCTTTTATTTAATGCAAAGCAACTTGCCTCGATAGATGAATTAAAATCTGTCTACATTTGCCCAGACCGAACAAGAAACTTTCAACAAAAAGCATGCTACAGAAAATTCAGCATTATTGGCAAAAGATTTGCTTGACAAACATTTTCAATTTGTTATCCGCAGCAAAAAAATCAAATGCATTGATTTTTCTCTCTTTCTTTGATATTGACTGTTTTTTCAAAACACTCAACTTCAATGGAAAAGAGAGGAACCCATTCCTCAAATGGAAATCAGCTGCTGAAGGTATTCAGTTGCACTCAACATCTCACTAGTTCAACATTCTTTAACAAGGCCAGCTCTTCCATCAAATTATCTCATCTTTCATGCTTCTAAACCAATGCAAACTCCCTCAATCCAATAAAACTCATCGAACTGTCCTTACTTGCAGAAAACAACTCTTTTGACATTATTTCTATCACCGAGACATTGTTCAATGACCAATCAACTCCCTCTCTTCAGAACTACAACCTCTATCATTCAGACCGTTGCAACCAAACAGTAAAATCATCTCAAACCAATTAGAGGAATCCCTACTACACAAAGATTTTATTCATTACTATTCAGAACAATTATGGGTTGAACTAAAGCTTCTGAATGAAACTCTGCTCCTAGGCTGCATTTATAGACCTCCATCCTCCAGTATCGAAGCCTTCTCAGAGATTTCAAGTGCTATTTTCCATGCCAAAACTTTATTATCGACTAAAAAATACAATGGTATCATCATTGCCAGTGACTTCAATTTCCCAGAGATTACTTGGACTTCGAATTCAGTCTTTTTCTCTAGTAAAATTGGTCTTAGTTCTTTATTTGTCTCTCTTCTTCAAGATTGTCATTTTCACCAAATCGTCACTGTCCCTACTTTCAAACCTGCTAATCGCCCTATGACAAACACTCTTGATCTCATGATATGTGACTCTCCATATCGTGCTAGCGAAATCAACTTCGGTCCTCCACTTGGTTTGTCTGATCAATATCATTGCTCTATCACCTGGTATTACAAACTGGCTTCCAGCATATAATTATCACATTTTAACAGCTCTAAATTTATATAGAAGCATGGTAACTAAGAAAAAATCAACAAAGAATTCAATAAGTTTGACTGATCATCTATTTTTAAAGACTTAAACGTAGAACAATGTTACCAACTTTGGCTCAACAAATACAATGAATGTTGTCTTCATATTATCCATCATATGCCGAACAAACCATCCCCCAAAAAACAACCATGGATGACAAAAGAACTATTATCTCTTATTCGTCTTAAAAAAACCGATCTGGACTCGCAACATCAGTTCAAAATGGAAAATCACATCACTAGTTAGGGAATAAAGAGAAACTAGAAAGTTTGTTAAAAAATTAAGTCGTTCTTCTCTGAAATCTTTTAAAATTGCCCTTGCCAATGATAAGCGTAACCCTAAAAGACTGTTTTCATACATAAATAGTAAACCCTCTGTAATAAATCAGATCTCATCTATGCGAATCACCAGTTTCAGTGAGATCATTAGCTCTGACAAAATTTTAAGAGCCAACTCACTTAACAATCAATTTCAATCAGTTTTCAGCAAAGAGCCATCCAATGACAATCTTCCCTATTTTGATCGTAGAACTAACACAATCCTCAATAGCATATCTTTCGATACTCTGGCCACTCTTATGAAACTCTCAGCACTAGATATATCTAAATCACTTGGTGTAGATGTCAGTCCTCACATTTTACGCTTTTGTTCTACCTCAATGTCTTCTCCACTTACTCTCATCTTTCAAAAGTCATTTGACAATGGTGAAATTCCAAGCTCATGGTCCAAAGCAAATGTAATACCTTTATTTAAGAAGGGCTTTAGAATCAACCCATCAAACTACAAACCAATATCCCTCACCTCGATTCCGTGTAAAATAATGGAGAAATTAGTTAAGAAGGCAATCATGCAGCACCTAAAATAAAACAATTGTTTATCAAATAGTCAACGCGGATTTATAGAGAAAAAAGCATGCATTACAAATCTCCTTGAAACAATGGACTTCTTGACTGGAAATATAGCCAGAAAGCTACCAGTTGGCGTCATATTTCTGGATTTTGTTAAAGCATTTGACAAAGTCCCACATCAACAAATGCTTTACAAATTAAATATGTATGGAATCGAAGGCAATCCTCTCAATTGGATAAAAGCTTTTCTACTCAACAGGTCTCAACGAGTCATCCTTGGCAATACTCAATTGAATTGGTTACTTGTGATAAGTGGGGTTCCGCAAATATCAGTCTTGGGTCCAATTTTATTTGTCATTTTCATTAATGATCTGCCAGATGTAAAAAGCAAAGAAAACAGTTGTAAGATCTACGCTGATGGCACTAAAATCCTAAGCATTGTCAACTCACTTGCTGCTCAACTTAAACTCCAATCAGATATTGACCAAATTGTTCATTAAATCTAAATCTTTGCTCGTGGAGCTAAATGCAAAGAAACGCAAGGTCATGCACTTTGGCCAAAAAAAGTTATCTCCTTTTAAGTACTTAATGGAGGAATTAGGCCCTTGTTTAATAACGACTCGAACTACATTGGAAGCAACCACCTCTGAGCATGACTTGAGAATTCAAATTACCAATGATCTTTAAGTAGAAACCCAATCCATCATTGCCTCATGTAAAGCAAATCAAATGCTAGGGATCCTAAAACACACTTTCCAATCTGGTGATGCTTCTTTGTAGAAACAAGTCTACTCCACCTACATCTGTCCTTTACTTGAGTTTGCAATTCCAGCTTGGAACCCTCATTTGGTCAAGGATGAACAAACTGTTGAACTTGGTCAAGGATGAACAAACTATTGAATTAATACAGCGCAGAGCCACAAAAATACCAGACAAACTGAAAAAGTTAGACTACAAGTCCAGATGTTTACAACTTGGCCTATCTTCTCTTGTTGAACGTCGTAAACGAGGTGACCTCATCCAAAAATGAAAAATTATTATTAACATCGACATAGTCAACTGGCACTTTCCCCTCATCACAATTCCACCAAGAGCAAATCACAGAGAAAGACTTCACCATGAAAAGCACAGCAATAATTTAGCTCGTTTCCGCTTTTTTAACAATCGCATTGCCAACGCATGGAACATGTTACCAGATAAAGTAATCGGTTCTCAAACTGTCAACAGTTTTAAAGTGAGCCTCAATAAGCTCTAATGTTACTACAGCTTGCAGCTTTCCTTAGTGAAAGTTGCAATATGAGCTTCACAAAAACTAACTGTAATCTGACAATCTATGATTTGTATTTTGTTAATTATTTTTACTTATGTTGTAACAAATAAATAATATATGCTACTATGAAACAAATATTTAACAAAAATAATTTAAAAAAATTAAGAACAAAAACAAACTTTTCCTTTTTTTTTGCAAAAGGTTTATCAATCACTTCATACAATATTTACAAAAAGTGCCTAATATATTGTTGCATGTCCTTTATTTTTTTTAACTTCGATTAGTCATTTGGGAATGCTGTTGACCAATTTATGGCATGTTGATAGTGGAATAGCATACCATGATGTTTTCACAGCCTCCCACAGATCTTTTTTGTTTCAAGGATTTGGTTTTGCTACCTCATCCTTTACAACTTTCCATAAATTTTATATTGGATTTAAATGGTGATTGTGCTGGTTGGTCCAATTGTCTTATGCCATTATTTTGGAACCATCTCTTTGTAATAGAAGCTGTATTTTTTTGAATATTATCTTGTTGAAATATCCAGAGCAGAAGCTTGTTATCCTTAGCATAAGGAAGCATTTTTTCTTCAAGTATATTAGTATAAATATCAGCTGTCAAAGTGTCTGTTATTAAATAGATAGGACCAATACCAGATGAAGAGAAACATCCCCACACCATAATGCTTCCACCACCAAATATAACTTTTTAGTGTAATGTGGGTCAAACTCTTTATTTGATGATTTGCGGACAAACTGCTTACCATCTGATTCAAAGATATTAAATTTATATTTATCTGTCCACAAAACTGTGCCCCATTTTTTATTTGCTCATGCAGAACATTTATGACAAAACTCTTTTCTGGCTTTTATATGTCGTTTTTTCAATAAAGGCACACTACTAGGTGATCTTGAAACTAAGTTACCTTCAAATAATTGTCCTCTAATTGTTTGTGCAGTAACATTTAACTTAAAGTTTTTTTTAATGGTGTTGCTGGAGATAAATGGTGTTGCTGGAGATAAATCTTTTTTAGCTTCATGAATAATTATTTTGTTTTCTCTGTAACTTGTTTTTCTTTTGCGATCTCTAGTTTCCACACATATTTTTGATTTAAGAGCGTTTTGAACCATTCCAACAGCATGCTTTGTTAGTCCTGAAATCTCTCTATAAGACTTTCCACTGTTTTTAAGCCATTGAATTACTAAGAACTCAGCTGAGGTGCAATGTGACTTTCTACTCATAATTTTTTAAGTTAATACTGTTGTATGAATTAATTTACTAATATACATACTAATATCCCCATATCTATTTTTAAATATTGAAAATACTTACATATTAAAAGTAAGAGGCAATACCTTCAACTTCAGCAATGTTTTTTACTCTAATTGTAATTAATTAACTGAAATGATTTTAATATAATATATTAGTAAACTGTAAATATTGAACTAAACATATATAGAAAACTTATTGAACATGCTATGTTTCAATATGTAAAGTGCAATATTATTCAGTAGCGTAGGAAGGTCATATCAGTTTAAGAGGTAGTGGCTAAAACAGCCAGGGTTGGAAATTTTTAGGAGAAGAGACCCTTATATATATATATTTATATATATATATATATATATATATATATACATATATATATATATATATATATATATATATATATATATATATATATACATATATATATATATATATAAATATATATATATATATATACATATTATATATGTATATATATATAAATATATATATTATATATGTATATATATATATATATATATATATATATTATATATATATATACATATATATATATATTATATATATATATATATATATATATTATATATATACATATGTAGTATATATATATATATATATATATATATATATATATATATGGTATATATATATATATATATATATATATATATATATATATATATATATATATATATATATATATATATATATATATATATATATATATATATATATATATGTAGATAGACAGATAGATATATATGTAGATAGATAGATAGATATACATGTAGTATTAGATTAATTTTGAAAAATACTTATTGGCAATCATCAGCAATTAAACATCACCGAATGGAATCTACAAATGCACCACACCATCAAACTGTGCATATAATAAAATAAATGCCTAATTGGTAAGCAAATCTCTATGAGTTATAAATTCTCTAAAGTTTTTAATAGAAAAACAATAAAAATAAGTTATAACTATATACCAAATACAAAATTTTTTTTAATGCGCCTTATTGTAAGTTGCATTAAAAACAACAATAAAGTTCACCTAAAACCAACTGCAACTGTCTTTTTAAGAATACCTTCCTTTTATAAAACCAATGCTTAGCAAACCTAACTATATACGAATCTAATATAAGCTCATGCTACTATAAACAAATTTTACATTGGAATAAGTGAAGCATCATAAGTACAAAAAAGACACAACTATTAAAGGAAATGGAAAGTAAAAGATGCAAATTTAAACCTTAAATTTGCATCTTTTTCTTTTACTTTTAAATTTAAGTTGTCTGATGGAATATAATTAAACAATGTAATTCTTGAAATAAATAAAAAGTATGAAGTTCTATTCTTCAAAAATTCAAATCCGTTATAAAAAAATTGAAATAATATCTAAATACAGGCACAGAAACTAATTTCTTCTCTCCCAATTGGACACCGGTGATTAATCAATTTTCTACTTTAATTTGTTTTGTTTTGATGTCAGAACTCATTTTATTCCTATGTTTTTGTTTTTTGTATTTTTGAATGGTTTTTTTATGATTCAAGGAACATATATGGTTGATTAACTATGCCAACATTAGAACAGCAGAATTAAAATCAAACAGTAAATTAGGAATTATCCCCAAAGTTTTCAAATATAAAACTCGTTGTTCTTTTAAAAATCTAGATTGTGTCTATATAAAACTCAATCTTGACTTGCTGTTCAAGTATGGAGTTTGTTCTTGGAAAATTTTTTTTCTGTTTTATTGTGATTACAACTTAATTACCTGAAACACCTATTATTTAAAGAAAAGTTAATTATACTGAGCATAGTAAAAAAGTAGAGAAAATGGTAGTTAGATTTAATTTTATAAATTTTTTCATCATCTTGTGTAAACCGAATAGTATAAACCCATTAACATTAAACAGTTTAAAAAGCATCAACAATAAACAATTTCAAGAGCAAAATAAAAAATCCATCATTAAATATTTTCTGAATTTTTTTATAGCTAAATTAATTTTTGATTTTAGATCTTCTTTACATACGTATTAAAAATCCCATTTCCATTTGTTGTACAACTGTTCATTAGGTGTTGTACAACATGTTCATTAGGGTGTCTCAAAAAAATATCATACTCTAAATTTACTAGATTTAGCATCATTTTGTCTGTACAAGCAAAATAAAAAAAAGCCTTTAGCTCGAGTGAAAGGGTATTAAGTGAATTTACTTTTCTTTAATGAATATATTTTAACATAAAATTGATTTTTATTATATTATTTGGATCACAATTGTTAGCATAACAAAACAAAAATTAATTTTGCATGTCAAACAATTTGTTTTGCTTGTCATGAAATCTTGAATTTCTTTTTAAAATACACTATTGGTTTTATAGTGGTTTATTTTAATGCAACTTAATGAATTTTGCATTAACTAAATTATTTGCATTTTACCTAATAATTTTACAAATGTCATAGTTTCAACCACAAATCACTAATTTAAATTTAGGGTAATTACAAATAAAAAAAAAATTTAAAGATTTAGTTTACTCCATCCATTCCAAAATACTGTTCCGATTTCACATTTGTTTTTGTTCCAAAATACTATTTCGATTTGATTTTATTGTCAGTTTTGATGAGAAAAAAAGTCAAATATCTTTAATAAAATGATTTATTTTGAAAATAAAAAATTATTTGAAAATGTTTTCAAAGGGCCACGATGACGGTAGCACCGAGTGGGCCTTGTGCTCCCTCTAGACTTTTGCAAAAAGATCTACTTTTTTAACAAATTAAGCTTTTTGCGATACTTTATTTATTAATTTAGGTTTTTTTGGAGCAGCATATGCAGCAAGCAGTATATGCACATACCAAATAATAATCTAGGGTATCTATCTTATTTTTGTATATCTCTTTGTCTACATATGCTTATATATAATAATATAATAAAAAATCAAAAATCTAGATTATTTGTTTGTGTCTCTCTCTTTTTTATTCATTTAAAAATATTCAAAACACATTTGAAATCATTTTAAACCAACATGTTGTCTGATTCTAGGTTTATTGTTATTGCAGTAAATGCAATAATAGTGCTAGCAATTAAATTCCTGATTTTTTTTTACAGATTTAAAAACAAATAAAGTCATCTACTAGGCAAGAAGTATTTAAACTAAATGGTTTTAACCACTATTAAATAATTTAATACAAAATAAGAATTTTTCAAAAGTTATATTCAAAAATTATATATAGTAATATATAATTTTTTTCCACTTAAAATGTTACAATGTTATTAAGTTTTTAAGTTTAATTAAAAATAAAAAAAATTTAAAGATTTAGTTTTTTATTTACTTTCAACAAAATTATTCAAATAATAAAAATCATATGTTATAGTAGCTTATATTATAATATTGATATGTCATAAACTGGGGTTAACTTTTGCCTTGTATGTGACTTTTTTTCATGCAGAATATTTTATTTCAAAATGGTTTTTATTTAGTACCCTTGTGTATGCTGGTTTACTAAAAGTGTTTTTCTAAAACTATTGTAAATATGTCTTTGGTATGAGCACTTCAGTATTATTTTAGTTGTGCGAACCTTTACATCCATAGCAGGACCTAGTAAATCTAGTAAAGGTATTTAAAAAAAAAAAGATTTAGGGCTTAATATAAGTGGGGTGACTTTAGCCAACAAAATGGGGTGACTTTTGCACAGGCTTAAGTCACCAAAAGTTAAAAAAGCAGTTATAAATAAGTTTGTTGTAATCATAAAACTTAAGATTTTGATAACTCAATTACATATATGTACGAAGAATTAGCATATTTACAATATAGTTGCTACTCAGAGTTTCATTTGTTACCACAAACATCAGGCAAGTAGTAAAAAAAAAAATTTGTTATATTTTAACTTAGATTGTGATCTGCAATTGACAAAGGAATTACCGATTTCTGCATTCGATGCTAGTAGTACTTTTGATGAAGTAGATAATACCACATCGGAAGAGCTAATAAGCAGGAATGGTTGGTGTCCAAAAGATCCAATTGGAAGTTGGTTAAAAATTGATTTTGGCAAGGTACTTATTTTGAAAATAACAAAAAATATTGTATATGTGTGTGTGTATATATATCCTTATCACATAGTATAAAGAAACTTTCAAGGTAAAGAAAGTCTCTTTTAACAACAATTTCCTGACTTAAGCTACATTGTTTAGTTGTCAAAAAGTTAAAGCATTTAAATTAATGCGGAAGTACATTAAGTTTTACAGTTTTTTAAAAAATCACAATAATAATGATTAAAAATTTTTTTTAATTAATGTTGTTTTTGTTTTTGTTTTATTAAAATATATTTTAAAAACATGCAAGGAATGTTGCTATGTTGACCATCTTATAGCCTGCTCCTACAAGGGAGTGCTGCTACATCGACTATCTTATTGCCTGCTGCTCCAAGGATGTGCTGCTACATCTACTAAGGGCAAGCAATCTATCATTTAAAAAAAAAAAATTATATTAAACTTTTTTTGATTTTGACCAAATTAAAACTACAAACTACAAACCAAATTAAACTCTCTAAAACTACAGTTTACGAAAGAAACTTTTAAAACTTTTAAATTTTACAAAATCAGACTTTTTTAGAATCGGAATCAATTTCTTTACTTTTTATATTTAAATTTATTTATTTTTTTACAATAATTTTTTAGAAAGTTAATATAAAATTAATTGAAATGAAAATAACCTACTTGTATACAACTTGGTACACTTTGCAATATTCTGAAGATGGACAGTCGTGGGAAGACTATTTAGAAAAAGATGCTGATAAATTAAAGGTCAGTTTCAATGTCTTAAAACATTTACAGTTTATTATATTATATATATGTATATATATGTACTGTTATATACATATATAATACATTGTAGAAATCTAAAAGTGTCTGCTTTTCTGGCTCATGTCAACTTCCAATAGCTAAGCAATGTAAAACTTTGCCACATTTAGGTAAATATTATTTGTTTAAAAATGTTTAAATTTTTATAGTCTGAAACAAAATATCAAGTGTACTGACTTATTCAAACTTAACATTATCTAGTGTTGTTTAGGATTGTTAAATGTTTGATGTGTATTTTTATTATGTGTATTATGATGTGTAATATTAAAAAAGTTCTTTAAAAGTATGTAACCTGGATCTCAAAAAAAAACAAGTATTAAAATTTTATATTAAAATTTGACAGTTTTAATTATAAAAAATTTATAAAAAATTTAAAAAAATAAGTTAATTGTTTTAATTAATTTTTACTTAAGATAATTCAACAAAACATGTTTTTTTAAAGACATCTTTGTCAAACCAAATTTTGTTTTACACACCTTTTTTTAAATGAGTTCATAATGAGCAACTGGAATTAGAGTAACAACATCAGTTTTTGCCATGACTAATGACATCTGTTAAACAACATTTGTAAATATAATGAGGTATAATAACATCTGTCCAACAACATCTGAAATTTCATTGGTGTCTAATAGAATTATTGCAAAAATTAAATGAATATTGCAGATGTAGTTACATCTCTTAAATTATCATCATGTAATAACATCATGCCACTACATCTGTAGATTTTAAGATAAAGTTGTTTTGAAGATGAATTAACTAATAATGCATTATTTTAGCCAGATGTAGTTACATATAGGATTTTTTTCAGATGTAATTACATCTGGAAAAAAATGTTAACCAATAATGCATTATTTTACCCAGATGATATTACATATAGAATTTTTTTCAAATGTAACTAAATATGGAAAAAAAATTAACTAATGATGCTTTATTTTAACCCGATGTTATAACATATAGATATTTTTTTAGATGTAACTACATTTGGAGAAAATACTTCCATATGTTATTTGAATTTGAAAAAAATTACCAAATGTAGTTATGTCTTTCTAAAGATGTTGTTAGGTGTTATTGAATTTACAGATAACATTGAACAGATGTTGTTAGAGTAAAAGAAAAATACAGAAAATCTTGGACAAAAGTTTACAGATGATCTTGGAATACTCCACAGATGTTGTTAAACAGATGTAGTAATTTTTTGTCAGCAACTGTAGTTAGTCATGATAAGCTAGATTCTTATGGTTCTATATTTTTATTGTGAATTGTCTTTAAACACTTTCAACTGTTCTAATAAATCCAAATTGGCAACAAAACTAGAAAATTTGGTATGGCAACCAAACTTAAGAATTTCAAAACTGGTCTAAATGAAAATTAGATTACAAGGATTGCAAGCAATAAAGAGATTTAAAATGTATTATACTTATGAGTTAGCTTTATGGACAATATTAGCAATATATTTTTTGTAGTTTAAAATGGAGTCCATTTCTAGATCATTTGGTCTGGAAGACCAAGCAAAGGTATAATCATCTAGACTATAATTACCATTGATAGCTTTGCATATTGAAGAAAGTGCTATCCTATATACATTTAACTTACTGACTGTAAGTGACAGTTGCATTTCTGCCTAGAGTACAAGACAAATTAGAGCAACAGCTAACTTTGGCTATAATTCATGCCATGATATGAATTTTATAACGCAATATCATCTGCATAATGCTTTAAAGAACAATTAAGATTGTTAATTATGACTTTTAAATCATTAACATTTCTTAAAAATAATATTGTTCATAACACTATCGTATACATTTATTAAAAATAATGTTGATCATATCCACTATCCTGGATGTATAAATATATATATATATATATATAAATATATGTATGTATAAATATATATATGTATATATATATACATATATATATATGTATATATATATTTTTTTTTTTTTACATATATATATATATTTTATATTTATATATATATATATATATATATATATATATATGTATATATATATATATATGTATATATATATATATATATGTATATATATATATATATATATGTATATATATATATATATATATATATATATATATATATATATATATATATATATATATATGTATATATACATACAGTGCTTGAATTGAGGCAGGACGCCATCCAATTACCTTTTTAAAATTTAAAACCATCGACTAATCCTTTTTTAGTGTTTATCATTGGGTAGGATGCGATCCCGGTACCTAATAATTTTATGAATACCTTATTTTCTTTTTTTTCTATTAATAAACATGTAAAAGCAATTGCTCAGCCAAGTTGCAGCTTTGAACAAATGAAGTAATGTTTTAGCTGCTATTAGCGTCATTTGACTGGTTGACAGTTTCAATAAGTTGTCTTTGGTGTTCTCTTTGTAAGTTCCCAAATTATTTAGGTGTCAAAAAAACTCAGCAATTAAAATAGGCTAGCAAGTGGATGCTTGGTAATGTTTAAAGAATATGGTAAAACAAAGGAAAAAAACAGCAATCAATGAGGAAAAAGCATATCCTAAACCATGCACTGGAGAAAAGCTTGTTAAATTTTTTCTTAGTCCAAATATCAAACCATAGAGATGTGTTGTTCTAAAATGCAGATAAATCTGCACCAAACTACTTACCTGGTATTTTGCACTGTGTATCACATAGCAAAAATGAATTGTCTATTTTCTGATTTGAAAGAAATAATTTCTTTGCAGGTAGAAAATGATTTAAACATGGGTTGTATTTAAAAATGGGATCATCCATGTGCTGATATTGTCCATCATACTTTTGATGAAATGCGTACAAAGCAAAAAATAGCAAAATATCTGCTCTTTTAATCTACTTGTGAATGGACATTTCAGAAATAAATATTGTTAATTACACATATAAGACAATAGTACAATAGACAAAAAATTTTCATTACGTAATTGGTCTCTTTTGTGAGATTTAGGGTCGATGACTCATTGAGTACATTACCATTCATAAATATAGATAGATTTATTGGTAGAAATATAGATAAGTATAAGTAGAGTTGCAATAACAATTAACTGAAAAAGTTTGAGTTTTATCTGAGTTATAGTTCACCAGCAACTGAGAGTCCCATGCTGTAGCAAGTGAGATCTTTTTCAAGCCCAAATGCCCCTTTAAAGCAATCAAAGAGTGTTGGCTTCTTGTTGTATAGGACCAAAGATAGAACCTTAAGGAACCCCCTAAAGTTACAGGAATCGAAGAAGAGACCTGTCCATTTATGCTACAATTGGCAAGAAAGGATTCAATAATCTTAAAGATGTTACTTGATATATTGTAAGAAGAGAGCTTATGGAGAAGATAAGCATGTTAAACTTTATCTAAAGCTATAGAAATATTGAAAATGGCAGCTCCTACCTATCCACACCTAACTAATGCACAATAAAACCTGTTGTATATTACAGTTAACAAATCAGCAGTAGAACAAGGTGGCAATCCATATTAATGATTACAAAAATATCAGGTTTAAGATATGAGACTAAGTGTTTGTTAGTTAAAGACTCAAAAACCTTGCTTACGATAGTAAGAAGACTAATGAGATGATGGTTAGACAAGTCAGATCGCTCTCCAGAATTTTTAAAAACAGTAATAACAGATGCTGCTTTCCAGCAAGCTAATAACAAGACAAACAACCCTGACAAGCACGTATATAGTTAAATAGTTTCTATTAATAGTAAATATACACCTGTTTTCTAGAAAACTGCATTGATGATAGATATGGATGTATTAGTTTTTTTTTTTTTTTTGATATTGATATTGGCTTATGAAAAAAGAGAAGAAGCTTGGTAAATTTGATCAGAAATAACATTGAAAAGAGTGCAGTCTTGAGAAAAAAGAAGGTGGTAGAGAACAATCAAAAGGTGGTTGAGTGAATTAGTGCTATATGTTAGCACATAAAAAAATAGAATGTAGATTCAAACCTAGTTTTCTTAAAAATGGGTTGATAATTACTAATGTAAACACCCAGGCTAAGCATGATATTGTTGAAGTCTTTATAAATTGAAGTAAGATAACCATCAACACTATGATCACAAGTTGAATCAGCTGAACTCAAATTATTCTCACAATGAGCAAGAAGGTCTGGTGAACTCTGCATGAGATAAGACTCAACAGAAGAAAAGTTACTTTGAAGACTACGAGTGTCAGTGCAAATGTTTTTTAAAAACTCAAAGATATATATTGTATATATATATATATATATATATATATATATATATATATATATATATATATATATATATATATATATATATATATATATATATATATATATATATATATATATATAAATTAGTAAAAAACACTTATCTAACTTTTATCTTCTACTTTAAATTTCACCATTGCTGGATCATCAGGAAGAGTTACTAAATCTTAAAAAAAATTCAATTTATAGAAAAAAATATTTTACAGGAAGTTATAAATTATTATAAAAAAAATTTAATTACTATATATTTTTTTTTTTTATAATAATTTATAACTTCCTGTAAAATATTTTTTTCTATAAATTGAATTTTTTTTGAGATTTAGTAACTCTTCATGATGATCCAGCAATGGTGAAACTTAAAGTAGAAGATAAAAGTTAGATAAGTGTTTTTTACTAATTTATTATTGCTCTGTTTTTTAAGAACATTGAGCACTCTATTTGTAAATACACTAACATAATTTACACATTATATATATATATATATATATATATATATATATATATATATATATATATATACATATATATATATATATATATATATATATATATATATATATATATATATATATATATATATATGTATAAATTCCATAATTTTTTGACAACCAATTTTTATGAGTGGCATAGAGGTCATATTCATATGAAAATTCTTTTTCTTATGAATATGAATTTGCGCCAATTGTTTGAATTTACATTTTTTTTCGATTTTTGACAAAGTTTGGATAAATTTCCAAGCATTGGCAAGTACAGATTTTGATGTCGAATGCAGTTATTTTTTTTAGCAATATTTTCTTTATATGTTCTTGTATAAAAAAAACAGTGTGCTTTTTAATTTTAGAAATACCTTGTATCTATTGTTTACTAATTATGATAATATAACACTTAGGTTATTGTAATGTGATTTTTTGTTGATCCATGAGTTCATTTTTAGTCATGGAAAAAACTTTTTCACCTCATTTTGGTATCAAATGATGGTATTTTTTAACAAAATACTGTTATTGAAGCCTTGGATCAAACCATATCCAACATTGTTACCTATAAAGGTTGGGTAAAGTACTCTTAATCTTTTGTTGTAGATTAAACTAGATCAAAATTTATCAATGTATTTTTAAAAATATATACACACTTTTTGTGAGATTATTTTAGGTGCTCCAAGAAGACCAAATGGTTGCATCACAGAGCACAATGGAAGACCTTTTACCTTGAACGTTTAGGCTTGTTTTATGTAGCAAAAATGGCTGGAGAAGGCATCAAAGAAACTTTAGACCAATTTATTAATAAGAAATTGGATTAGAGTTCAAGAATTTAATATATATATTAAATTCTTGAACTCTAATCCAATTTCTTAGTGAAATGTATTTCTAATGATGTCTAGTATAACAAAAAAATGCATTTAACAAATTGCATATATCAGGGGTTGGCAATTTTTTGAGAATGAGGAACCATAAGTTACAACTTACAAAAATTTTCATTTTTTAAAGAGCTTTCAAGATCTTTACTTTTGATTATATTAATATTTGTGTATAAAGCTAAAGAGCTGTATCTTGACATCGAAAGAACCACATTAGGCTTGCTTGCCGCAGGTTACTGATCTCTGTTATAAACATTTAAAAAATATAATGTAGACTATGTACTTACATAATTTTTTGTTTTGTTTTTGCTTAGCAGATTATCCAAAAACAAATTCAAAATAATAATTCTGTTATGAATAATCATCTTGAGTGTGCTTATTTAGTTCTGTATGTGTTGGGTTTTTTTAAAGCCAAACACGATTTTTAAAAAGTAGGAATATAAATAGGTTTATAAAAATACTACTAAAGGTTGAGCGAGTGTGTAATAAAGAACTGCAAGCACTGTTTAATTTTTCTTTTTTTAAGTAATTAAATTTATTTAAAAAAAGTAAAATTATTGAGGTCAACTCGTCTGGATTCTCCCCTTATCCTTTTTTTTTTTTTTATTCATTTCCCCAAGGCCGAGAAGGCCACTACAGATGAGGAGGCTACTTGTGGTTATAACCCTCTCTCAACTCTATAACTCTGAAACACAAACCTTGACGAACAAGGCCGCTGCGCAGAGAAACAAGTTGAGCGCGGTACTACCAGGGACATAGTAGAAATTGAACTCAGAGCTTCTCACTTATAAAGCGAGGGCTCTACCACTTCACCACTACCGCATAAAATAAAATAAAAAATAAATTGTCAAAAAATTTCAGACTCCCCCTCTCCTTTTATTTTGTTGATGTAGTTACTGGGCAGCCTCTTAGGTGTTGGATCAAAATTCAAATTTTTTGAACCATTCAATGTGCTTTAAGTTATTGAATGATAGCCAATAAGTGAGGTAGCAGTCCTCACTTATTGGCTATCAGCTAGCTCCTTGTAATCCCTCTTTCTCTTTTTTAGTAGTGTTTTACAAACACTATTAAAAAAGAGAACTCTTAATTTGGAGTAGTTTCTGAAGCTTTTTTAAACTCATCACACACTCTACATTATCTTAAATAAATTTTACTGTAAGCACAGCAAAATTGAATTTCTTGCTACAAAATACTTTGAGTAAAACAAGAAATACAATTATAAAAATATACTTTAAAAACACAATTATCCCAGATTGCAATTTATTTTCAAGTATGAAAAAAATACTTCATGTTTCAATAAACACATTTTTTCCTGTCAATTTAATTTTTAAAACACATAATGTATTTCTGGTTTTGTGAAATAAATTTCTTAAATGGTCAATACATTTATGATTTTGTTGTGAGTTCTGTTAGCGACTTTGAAGGATTTTTGGATACAATTTTACATTGTATCTAAAAAGTTTGAGAGAGTCTCATCAGTAGACATATTTGACCTATGACCTAGAATATTAAATTTAACAAGGAATGGGGAATTATTTAAATCAAGATCTAGTGGCTGGTCTTTATCAACAAAAACTGCTTTCAAAAGGATTTCAGCTTTGCTTCTATCTATTTTTACATCGTTTTGGACTTCCCTTTAGTTTGACTAAGAAACTTTTACAATTTCTATATAGTGAACTCTGTCAGAAGATGCAAATGCCAGCACCCCGTGTAACGATTAAAAACATTTCATATGGTTTTACTATGTTTTTTAGTATAATGGCAAATCTGCCAATAGCCTTGCCGATTCTAAAAGTGTTAATTAAAATTAATGCAAAATATAATATATATTTTAAAATGACACTGCTAAAAAATTATTGTATTTAATTTTGACTTGATAAACTTGAAGTTCGTTTTTCTATTGGTTTCATTTCTTTTATTTTTATACTGATTATTTTTCTACTAATTTTACGAATCTGTAAATAGAAAAAAAATTGATATGGAGTTATTTCCTTTTCTTTGTATTTTATATCTGATTTTAGGAAACCATTGTTTTTAAAAATGTGTTACTTTTATGACATATTTTTGAACAATTTGATTTTTCTATTACATGTATTGTTCTTGAATAGTTTAACTAAAATATCAAATCTTATGAAACTACTTTAACAACTGCAGAATCAGAAAACTTACAGGTCAAAAACCTGTATACACCCAGGAGAGAGAAATGTACTCATCTATTTTATTGATTTCTTTGACTATTTTATCACTTAGAATATGAACCTACCTATTTTGGGGAGTTGCAATATATATATATATATATATATATATATATATATATATATATATATATATATATATATATATATATATATATATATATATATATATATATATATATATATATATATATATATATATATATATATATATATATATATATAAACCCCTATAGAATCACTTACGGGGACAGATTTTACAAAGAAACAATCACTTATGGGGACATTAGCATTTTTGGGGACATTAGCTTTTTCGAGGACATTACAGTGTACCCATTATATTTTTTCCCCGTAAGCAACACTTTTTGTAAAACAAATGTCCCCATAAGCAACTTTTATAGGGAACAAAAAGTACATACATCAACTATCAAATAGCCTGACTCGCAAGCAAGTGTGTTATGGCAAGGTTTAAATATGGTTAAATTACTGTAATTAATTGTTTTTGTAAATGGATGAAAATAAAAGTGAAATATATTATTAATAAATAAGAATAAAAAAAATAAATATCAAAAACATGTTTTTCTAATAAAAAAATAAATTTAAATATGTATTCATAAAAATAAAATATAATAAAAATAAAAAAATAATTATATTTATGATAAAAATAGTATAAAAAAAGTAAAAAAAAAAATGCATAACGAAAAAAAAAAAAAACATGTCCCCATAAACGCTAACTAGGAATGTAAATATATATGTATATATATATATATATATATATATATATATATATATATATATATATATATATATATATATATATATATATATATATATGTATATATATATATATATATCCAACAATACAATTCCTATCTATTTCACACTGACCATTTCTATACCTATTCCTTATTTACCTCTTTTCTTTTGTAGTAAAATAATTCATTCTGAAAAACTGCTTTAAGAGTAAAAAAAAATTAACATGTACCATTACAGAATACTTTGAGCTTATAAGAGATTTATAACTAAGTTTACTTTTCTCCGAAATGCATGTCATCGATAGCTCAGTGTTTAAAAATTTTTTAACAATTTTTAAAAATTGTTAAAAAATTTTTTATTTAAGTTTTTTTAAAAATTGGTGCATTGTTTCAGAAACTGTGTGAGCTAATCACTTTGGTCTCATAAGTGTGTTGTTTGACGAACATTCTTTAACTATTTAATAAACAAAAAAACTTTATAAAATGGTAAATAAATGCTATAAATCGAAGTAATGGAGATGTTGTCACAATGCAGTTTTCAAGTAAAAGTAAAACTGTAAAACCTAACGTTTTAAAATATATTACTTAATATATGTTTTAAAATCATTTATTTTTACATAATTTTAAGTTTATATAACTTAAATATTTGCATACACTTTTGTTCCCGTTTTCTTATAAAAATAAGATGCTGCAACTCTCATTACCTTAGTTGCAATGACTGACAATAGTTCTTAGTCAACCTGTCTAACACCCTAAGTTCAGCATTATATTATGTAATATGTATATATGTGTGTGTGTGTGTGTGTGTGTGTGTGTGTCTAATCTTAAAAACCTTTGCTTTGTTATAGATGGTGCATTGTGTGCAGAAAACAAGGTTCATTTTTTTCTCTACAAAAATTTAATATATTTTCAGTCATTTTTTTAAGTTTTTTGAGTTAATTTCCCTACATTTATTTTAGCTTTGTGTCAATGAAAAATGTGGGTCTGCTAAAGAACATGGCTTTAAATGTCCAATGAATGCTGGAAAAATGTGTTCTGGAAATGGAGTAAGTTTTGCTTTTATTAATTTTTGTGTAAAAGAAAAAAAAATTTTGTTAATATTTCTTAACTTGGTTATTGACATTATTATTAAAAATATTTGGGTTTTTTTTTTTATAATCGTTATAGTTAATTTTTATATACTTTTTTTTTGGGGGACTATTTAGAAATTTAAGTTATGATTGGGACAATATAGGAATATATACATAAAAGGTATATATAATTGAAACATATGCACCAAACATAAAAGTTGGATTTTTGGATTTGAAATAGAGTTATAGTTGTTAAGAACGTAATTTAAAAATATAAAGTTTTAATTGTACAGTGTAATAGTATTGTTGATAATTACTCTCTTAATTAGGTTAATAGAGTAATTATTAACAACAGCAACAGGCTATTAAAAATACTAGACTTAGCAAATTTTGTTAAACTTTAAAATGTTAATAAAATACAGAAGCATAAAAAACAAAAAATAATTTAAAAAAAATGTTGTTTCATTAACTTTTTACTAAAATCTAATATTTTTAACTTTGTTTCTAATGATATAAGTATCAAGAAGGTGCTATAGATTATAATAAACGGTTTTATCTGTATCAATATTCTACCTGACATTAATACTCTCATATAAAAATATAAACATTTTTTTCTATATACAATACTTTCTCCCAAGTTTATTAATGCTGTACAAACACCCAAATTTTATAACAGTGAAGCGTAATATAATGTTTTATTAACTATGTTTTTAACTATTCAAAAAGGTAGAGTTCCTTTGCAAATACTTTAAATACAAAGGTAAATATTGAATCTTTCCCATAACTGTTTCTGCATGAATTTTTAATAAAACAATTATCCATAAAAAATTTTTTCTTAGTAGAAGAAGGATAAATAATTTCTTAACCGTCTTTGATATGAGTTCTTTGGTTGCATGAACTTCAACACCAGTCATATTATATTTTTTGAAACTCTGAAGCACAGACTCTTTGCCACTATGACAGATGTGTATCCATCCCAAAATTTTAATATAAAAATTATTGAGAATTAGTAAATATGTATATATTTGCATATATATAAAATTATTTTTTCACAAAATTTTTTCTGAAATTTTTTTCAAAAAAGTATTGACAATCTGCATAAACTCTTTGATTTTATTTATTGTTTTTTTATATACTTGGAATTTATTCTGAAATAGAAATGATCATGCTAAACAAATAATTTTATCCTAAATTAGCTAATGTCATAATCTTTATCAGGCTGAAAACACAACTGGTAACAAAGATGTGTTGATTAGGTTGCTAAAATATTTTTGTTACTTTTTAGGCTGTTCATTCATTTAATTTAAAATTTAAAAAACTTTATTTCCAATTGATTTTTACAACATAGTTTTATTATATATATATATATATATATATATATATATATATATATATATATATATATATATATATATATATATATATATATATATATATATATATATATATATATATATATATATATATTATAGTAATACAATCTTAACTAAAGATATAAGTCAGTAAAAAATAAAATAAATTTTAAAAACGACAAATTTTGCAAATGCAATTATTATCATACCAATTCTTGATATGTTTTTTGAACACTTCAAGACTTTTTGCGGACATGGTCTCATTATTTAGAGTGTTCCAGAGCAAGGTGGCTCAATATAACGTACAGCATGAATCATTATATATGAGGCCTTTAGGAGGTAGAATGAGTTTTTTGCTACAACGGAGTTATACGTAAGGTTTTTTATAGTAAAAAAGTTTCTCATAAATATTGGATTTAGATGATTAATAGATTTTCGATCATAAGAAATCTCAAATTTCTTAGATGGATTCTTGGACTATTATCAAAATTTATTAATTCATCCAGGGACAAATCAAATTTTTTTTTAAGATAATACTTAAAGCTTTTTTATGAATTCTATTTATTTCTTTGTCATCTTTTTTTGAACAAAACATCCAAATTAGAGGACAATAAGAAAAATTAGACAAAATAAAAGCATTAAACAACAAAATAGATTTATCACGGGATAAAAAATTTCTTATACGTGAAAGAGCAAAATATTTACCATTAGCTTTACCATTTAGTTTTACCTTATCGGAGGCAAAAACCCTTATATTACCTATTTTTAGCGATAGATTTTTCGTGTTTTTAAGCTAACTAAAAGAAATTGGAACTTATCTGGGTTAGCAACCATCGAGTTTAACTGAAACCAATTGATGGTATTAGTTACTTCTTTTTGCAAACGAAAAATAACCTTCTCAAAGCTAAATTCACAAGCATAAACAGTGTTATCATCGGCAAAATTACAAAGTTCTGTATCTTTAATAAATAAAAATAAATCCTTTATAAAGATATTGAACAAAGTAGGTCCAAGGATTGACCCTTGGGGCACTCCAGATAATATATCCACCCAATTTGAGGCCGAAGAACCTACTTTTACCCTCTGTTTATGGCCACAAACATAGGATAGCAAGAGATTAAGACTTTCTTTTGAAAAACCATAGGCGTTTAATTTAACTATTAGTAAGTCTAACGGGATATAGTCTTACGCTTTTGAGAGGTCTATTAATATTGATCCAACAACACCTCCATTATTAATACAATCATGCCACTTATTAAGTAACAAAAAAAGGGCATGCTGAGTGCTATAACCTCTTTGGAAACCACACAAAAGTTTATCAAATCTAGGCTCAATAAAAATCAAGATTTGTTCATATAAAATAGTTTCAAAAACTTTAGAAAGGGCTGGTAAAATATTAATTGGACAATAATTCGACTTATCAGTTGAGTCATTCTTCTTAAAACATGGTATATTTAGAAAAGACGGGAATTTACCATCATGAATACTATTATTGATGCAATCCCTGAAGTGAACAATATAAGATTTTAACATAAAAGTTGGTATATCACCACTAGTCTTTTTCTTATTATTCATAGACCCTATAATTTTTGTAATATCATCAGGTGTGATTTGATGGAACTGGAAACTATGTGTACACATACTAAATTTTTTCTTTATGTTTATTATACTGGGATGATCAATATACTTTTTGATAGCTGCATCAACTGGGTCTATAGAGCCAGAGAATATAGACCAAGGTATGGAGTCTGTACTACCTGACGGCAACATTTATGAAATAGTTATTAAAAATATTAGTCAATAAAGCGTTGTCAGAAATGATGGTACTGTTTTCAACTAAAGTGATATGTTCGTTAGAGTTACCTGATTTATCTGAAAGGTAAGATTTAGTTAACTTCCAGAGAGGTGTATCTGAAATCGAGAGAGTGTTAATTTTCCCAAAATAAATTTTCTTTAGTTTACAGTTTAATTTTACTACCCTATTTCTATGTTTTTTGTACATTAGCGCTGAAATATCAGATTTATCATTAAGGAATTTTTTATACAATGTAGAGCGGAGCATAATTGCTTTTCGTAAGTCTTTAGTTATAAAAGATTTATTATTACCTCTAAGTACTTTAGACTTAAAAGGGGCATACAAATTTAGAATTTTGCTAAATATTACATTAAAAGTATGTATATCATAACAAAAATTTATGTTTTTATGGAGTGTAGTTGCAAAATTTTTACTTGAAAAATTTTTAAACGAGGTGGTAACTTACAAAACGTAGATCTAAGCATTTTGTATATTAGTTGATGATGATCACTCACACCCGTACAAAAGGTATTCAAATGTTGAAAGCACAACTTTCTATTATTGAGTATAAGATCTATACTCATCTATAAAAACGTTTGCCTTCACTAGCAAGAAGTAGTGCTTTATAATTTATAATTTTATCAAGACATCAAAATCCTCATTTACCTCTAATTGTTTAACAAAGAAGTTGTTAACTTTTTTTTTTAATTATTACATTTATTATGCAGTTTAATAATAATCAACAAATTATTACACAAGAAAAAAAATGTGTATATTCTTACAACACAGAAAACAGTTGAATATAGTTAAAACTATTGCTATTAATCAAAATAGATGTCTATGGAAACCCTTAAATTTACATTAAAAACCCATTTTTTATTGTTGTAAAAAACATTGCTTAGGTCCTTCCATATAGTTTTGCATTTTGTTGAGAATTTATTGTTGATCTCTTTGTTTTTTCTGTGGATTTCTTGATCATTTTTTTTGTAAGTACATAAAGATCTTATAAGAAAAGTCAAACATTTTTGGTCTTTTTCTAAGTTAAAGTTACTCATTAGATCTTTAATTTTAAGAGTTTTATAAAAATAGATTTAAATGATGCAAAGTGTAACATCTAATTTATTTCCTTGCATTTAAGCTTAATGCAAACTTAATTATGGAAGAGCTGCAGCTGATTTTACAAATGAATTTTAATCTAATGTTAAAATTTTTTTTAAATTGAATTTTAGAGAAGAAAGTATTTTTCTGACATGATCACCAAAAAAATAATAATTAAATTTGAAACCCTTTTCAATTATGGTCTACATTTAAGACAAAGTAGTTTTAATATAAACATTTTAATTTATTTTTGGTTTTAATTTTAAACTTTTATATTACAATTTGGTTATAATATAAGCTTTCATTCTACACAAGTTGAATTTTTCACCATAGTTGTCTTCCTTGTTCATGAATTTTTTACCATAGTTGTCTTCTTTGTTTATAAATTTTTTCAAATCATTATTCTCAATTTAAATAATAATAAGGTTTATACCAAGATCAGCTAAAAATTTTAAGCAAAAGAAATTTATTTTTTTAACAATAATATACAGAACTTTTGTATCAAATTAAATTATTTAATGTAAAAAAAGTATTATAATAATTCAAAAATAAATAATTAAAAAAAAAAAAATTAAAAAAATTAAAAATAGACAAAACAATATCATAAGAACATTAGTTAAGAAGCATGACATTAGTTAAGGTGAAACTCAAATAATTTTATCCTTGGCCACATTTAACCTAATTTATTTTAGAAGTTATAGCAATCTTTCAATTACTATGAATTGGTTTATAAATTATTGCATTAGTTTTTTGCACTTTATTATTTAGATTGAACTATATTTTTCAGGCTTGCACATCCGATGGCACATGTGTTTGTAACAAAGGTTATAGTCAAATAGACAATTGTTTAACAAGTAAACTATTTTTTTGAAATTTTCCAACAAGAAAGCTCTTAAAACTTTCTACTAATTTTATCTTTTATTCATTTTTACCTAGAACTCAAACCAGTTAATGGTAAATGGAGTGAGTGGTCAAATTATACAAAGTGCTCAAAAGATTGCAATGGAGGCATCCAAAAAAGATATCGCTTTTGTTCTAATCCTGTACCAAAGTATGGTGGTAAAGAATGCTACGGTGTTTCTAGTTCCGAGAGAACATGCAATGATATACTTTGCCCAATTAAAATAGCACCCAATATTGGTATGCTAAGTTAAAAAACTTTATTTAAAATTAAAATTTTTATTTAACTTAACATTTGCATAAAAGGTTTTTCTTCAAAAGTGACTTATTAAAAGTTTTATATTACTTACTTATGTTAAATGTATTTATTAATTATGAATGTCTTCTTTGCTTTTTTATTCATTAATTTCCATAATTTTTTTTTTTAATATATAAATTTGCTCGAAAGCAAATTTATTTAAAACTCATTGCAGAAAAATGAAGTTTTGCATTTTCTGTATTTTGCATTCCTCCAAATAAATTCTTGGAGACATAAAAGTTCCAATTTCTAAATAAACCCCTATTCAGAACACAGGGTTTCCACTCCTCCTTAAAAACCATAAATATCATTAAAAAAAAGTTCCTTAAAAGTCCTAAATAACCTTAGAAAAAAAATAAAATTTGACTGCTGTGCTTAATTTTATTTTAATCATATAGAAAATTTTATCAAAGTGAATAGATTATACTTATTAATAATATAGAAAATATACATTTCATTGATAGTTTGCAAACCTATACTTCTATTGTATATATATTTAAATATATAATTATATATAATTATATATATATATATATATATATATATATATATATATATATATATATATATATATATATATATATATATATATATATATATATATATATATATATATATATATATATATATATATATATATATATATTAGTGATGTGCCATCAGCTAATGCCGATTGTGGCTAATAATAGGTTTAATGTATTTATTTAAGGGTATTACAATAATATTAAGGATTTAAATTATATATTTAACATGTTCCTATTCATCCAAAGTGATTCGACCTACTAGCCTATGCTATTGGTAACCAGCAACCGATTAATCGGCTAAACCATTGGCTGGTTAATCAGCCAATGGCATTGGTTGATTAATCGGCATTCGCCGATGCATTGGTATTGACTATTAAGCCAAACTAAGCAGGTGCATAGGTACACCTTATGTATGCAAGTTGCAACTCTATAATTAGCCTTAATGAGCCTTTGCCGATGGCTCATGACTAATATATATATATATATATATATATATATATATACATATATATATATATATATATATATATATATATATATATATATATATATATACATATATATATATATATATATATATATATATATATATATATATATATATATATATATATATATATATATATATATATATATATATATATATATATATATTAGGGTGGGTTATTATGATGTAAATGTTAAGTTGGGGCTGTGAAACATTACTAAAATGTTGCATTACAGTCTAAAAAAACTCCTTTTGAAATAAAATTGAAGCGTGTCTTGGATCCGCAACTTTGGGAATTAAAATTACTGTATAATCGTATAATGTAAATACACGTGGTTTAATGCTATATTCCATTACTCAACATCTTGTTACATTAAATTTAAAAATGCAAGAAGTTGTTAAAGGAGAAATAGTCAGAGTATAGTAGGCAACACATAACAGCAATTTGTTTCAGTTATTTGCTATTTGTTATGGCTCAAGAAGTCAGATTTAGAGTCAATTTTCGGTAATTCTGCTCGAGATTTACGACACTGCAAAATCATTCCATGTCGTGATTTGTGACCGAAAACTTTCATAGTTGTTGCTGAGATGTCTTTAATAGTACGTTCAACTGCCTGAAAATGGCATGGAATACCACTCAAGACATCAACGTGGAACTGGAAATGTTTAAGATCATCATTAGAAACAGTTGATAAAAGCGGTGGTAGTGTTGCAATAGCAACAGACCAGTCAATCATTTTTATGAATGATAAAGCTTCCGGATCAAGCTTGATGCTTGATTTATCAAAGACACGTATCTTGCTACTTTGTGATGTAGCTCATGCGTCAATTATTTTGTCACACGAAAACTGACGAATTGATACATTTTCATCTGTAACTCCTCCAATAAGAATGTTCTCAGGATGAGCAAAATAGCAGTTGTTTTGCAACACTGGTTCAAGAATTTTCCACTCTTCTTTCCCTAGTTCATAGCACTGCTTCATAAGATAAAAGAAGTTTCTTGCTCCGTCAAGGCAGGAAGAAAGACGCTTTATGTTGAACCACGATGGCGCATAAACATTTACGATGAATCTTGTAATTCTTTGCAATGGTTTTGAAGGATTTTCCTTAGACATATACAAACGTAAAATACGATTGGCCTTTGTTAGCCACCTTGCATGGTTCAGATTTCCTGGCATAGCAGTCTGGAGGAACAATATTTGATCACAAGCAGTGTATCACTGCTGAACAGCTAAGCAAGCTTTTAGAAGGTATATCTGATCAGAGCTTAAATCTTTCTTGACATCAACACTTACATCCTCAACTTTACCAGGTATATGTTTAAAGTTCACAATATCTAAATCTTTTGGATCAAAATCAAGTGCAATGTCTATTTTACCTGTTGAAGTAGCTGGACCTGTTGAACGTCCACCATCCACAACAGAGAAATATTTTCTAAAAGGTAGTTCATTTGCATGTAACAAGCAGACCAACCATTGCAATGTTCTCTCAAGACCTTCTTCTAATTTTCTGATTACTCCATTATGTTGACCTGTGTTATTCACTGAACCAACTGCAAACAACTGCTGCTAAAGTGTATGATGATTTGATGTTGTTGATGCTCAATAATATCTCTTGTGCAATTTTAACAGCTTTACTACTTTGTGACGTGACATGATTGACATATTTGTTTTGCGGAAATGACACTATCACATAATGTTCTACTTTGAAATTTCGTTGGACACCACTTGTTTTAACGGAAGTGATATCCTGCTTTCCATCAAATCCAATGCAAAGTATTTTTTGGACTTCAGCAGCATGCTTCTTAACTTCTTTTCTCCTCCACATATTTCTCTGACGACGAAGTTTTGCTGGATCAATAGCATTCTCTGGTGTTATAAGATCTAAATCTTTTAGTACAGCATTTGCTATTAGGCAAGCATCCCTGTTACTGATTTTACACCTATCCATGGCCTTACACAACTCAGGATATTGTTTAGTGTTGTAAACCTTCATCTCTTCATCACTTGACATCTAATTATCACTTGACATCACTTCATAACTTGACATCACTTTACCATCTGACATCTCAATTGGCAAAAATTCTTCATCTGGCTTTGACTGTTCATTATCACTGCAATATGTTTCATTTGGATCAATTTCTTTATCCAACTTCATTTTCTTATCTGTAATCGGTAAATTGCATGTTTTACTTCCTCTTTTTTCTCTTTTCTGCAGCTTAATTGTTTCTTCTTTGTCTACTTTTCCTATTACCATCTTCCGTACCGTTTTTTGATCTATCCAGAACTCCCATTCAAGTGTTGGAATTTTTTTTGGCAGTGGATATGAACAAGCTGACCTTTCTCGAACACCTTTATTAAAACACTTACACAGACAAATATCGAATAGTTGGTCTAACATCTGTAAACTTGATTTAAATGTTGCAGAGGACTTCTTGCGATCAGAGTATTTACCAAGCTCATGTACTTTGTTAATTAGTCTCTTTATGCGAATAACTAAGCTGCTGACTGCAGTGGTAGGAATACTTGCTTTGTTGTACAGTGCTTTAATTTCATTAGCTATGACTGTTGCTCTTTCAGTAACACTTGCACAATTGTTATTTTTTAATAAAATAGTCATATGCTTTGAAAACATCAGCAGAAGTTGGCAGTTGATTTGTTTGGAATGGTCTAGGTTGTCCAAGTATACCATGATCAGTTTCACTTCTTGTTTTAACAGTAGCCATTTTTATTTTCAATTTCAACTAATTAAACTAAAACAAAAAAACAAACAACATAATTTAAATGTAATATATACAAGTATATATCTTATAATGAAGTATAGGATCATGTTATCGGAAGTCAACAAACAACACTAACAGCTTTTTGTCTTATATTTCGTAGGGTGCTCTAAACTTTTGCAAAGTTCTGTATACTATTAATAAAATATTATTAACATGAATCATCAAAAAACCTAAATCTTAATGCTTTTATCCTGCAATTATACAACTGTTGTAAAATAGCATCATTTTGACCTAATATAGTTAAGTTAAAGTTGGCAAAACTAAATCAAATTTTTATTACATTTCTTTTACATATCATTAATAGAGACAACAAAATGCAACTTTATTTTTATGTTTCATAAAAAAAAAAAAAATTTGACCCACCCTAATATATATATATATATATATATATATATATATACATATATATATATATAT